>NW_005871265.1:203623-208773 GCF_000147115.1 Myotis lucifugus | reverse complement strand
GCCTGGGCCGACTGATTCCACTGACACATTCTGACGCTGAACTCCGCCATCCACTGGTCCACATGGCTCTCTCGGCGACAGCTTGGAGCTAGTTCCTTTCTCGCTCCCATGGCCATGTCCCCACCTTGCTGGCCCATTCTCTTTCCCTGGAATACCTCTCCCTTTGTCTCCATGTATCTGCTGTATCATCAAGTCTAATGTCGCCAACCAAGGCAAATGTACCACTAATTTTACCGCCAAGGCCAAAAACACACCTCTTAACCTGGGATATCCCTCGATGATATAATGTGTCCCATTTCATAGATGCTAAATAAAAATAAATAAAAAAGGAAGAGAGGCAGAGGAGGCCTAGGATCTCTGGGTTTTTTTTTCTCTGTGAAGATTTCTTCTCACCACAACAACCCTGTGCTCCTTCTCCATGGCCCTCCCACTGCCCGACCACACCCTCATCACACCTGGTCTGAGCCGAGGGCAGAGAGGTCACTTCCGCCTGTTTACAGCATGCACCCAAGAGAACGGGTATTCAATATAAGCCTCCTGTTGGTGATGGTGACAAAAAATAATTCCTTCTTATACCCAGACTACGAGGGACAAAAATAGACAAACCAACTATAACCTTCTGAAAGGTGCCAACGAATGCCCATCATCACTGTCCATCAGAGTGAGGACAGTCAGAACTCGAAGCGAATTTGTCACTAAGGGAGAGGCGGCTGTTTCTTTGATTGACAGCTTACAAACACACCTACATTACGCTGACTTTATCTCAAGACACCCCCACTTGTGCTGCTGTACAAGGTCACCTTATTAATAACCAGCAGCCGTCTCGCAGATGCTTGTCGACAATAAACCTGCACGTTCTGCAACACTGCGTGACGTCTAGAAGTCAAAGGAAACCTGGGAACCTCCTCAGTGCAATTTTACTGAAAAGAAATACAACATCACGACGTGCGTGAAGTTGTGCCGCTCCTCCATCTCATAAGAAACTCAAACCCACCACCAAGACCTCCACGATCTTTGCCAAGTTTGGGGCAGAAGAAGGGAATTTTATGGGTCAAGGAAATCACCCATGTCCACTGGCTCCCAAATCAGGCCATCCACACAACTCGAGGCGATCCTAAGGGGGCTGCAGCACCGGGACAAGCTGGGGCCCCAGGTGACCGTAAACAACAGTCCTCCTTTCACCCCCAGGACCAAGCTCCTGGCAATGCTGTGACTGCCCCAGACCAGTGATGTGCCCCAAAGCACTTCCATCTGACCCTGAAGCCCCGTGTCTGGGGCATGAGGCGCCGCCCTCCATGCCTAGGCAAGGTGCCTGCGTCTGCAGCTCCCACCTTTTCGTGTCCGGTGACACTTTGTCCAGAAGCAGTCTGTCCCCTCGAGGACTGAGTTTGGTGGGAAACTACCAGTAAATATCCAGTAAGTTAGGGATCTATAAACTGCCCTAGAGGCAGTGATGACTGCCTCTCTTGTGCAGGAGAGGCCTCCCAAGGTCTAAAATCCCTGTTCTCCTCTCCTTTGATAAAAAATGTCTGATTCCAACAACCTGTCCCTCATCCCCCCTTGCCCTTCAAGCAAGCAATTACTATTTTTAAAAAGGTTCGTTTTAGAGGGACCCACTCTAAGTTTGTCTAAAGCCTATTCCATCATTTTTTCCGTGTCAAATCTTTTTCCTGGCAGTTCTACATGGATCTGTGAGTGCAGGTTCTGCACTCAGACCTAGTTGTGGACTTTTCAAGCTGCTTAACCAGAACCACTTCCTTGTCTGCTCTGCTAATAACAGGCAGATATTTCCGTGATAGTCATTAAGCACAGCAGCCGCAGCTTCTGATCCAGAAGCTACCAGGGTACCTGCCCCAGGTAACCCCTGCCTGCAGTGTCCAGCCCTGGACACACTCGTGGCCATGGGGTCCGGCTGGTCCTGAGGTGTCACTCTGCCTTCCCCACAGCCAGCTGTCCGGGGCCTGGCTGGATGTCAAGAAGTACGTTCCAGGGCTGCTGCAGCTGTGTGGTGACGGAGGGGGAGGGGCAGCACCATGGATGGCAAACCAGAGAGAGCCGGGGCTGGATGGTAGCACTGAGCCACTTAATAGAGTCAAACCCAAAATCTGAACTTCGCAGGCTCGCGATCTGCTCATTCAACCACAGATTTGCGCTGTGGGTGTCTCCGGAGTGCAGCCCCTGCCACAGGGACTGGCTGTGCCAATAAACAAAATAGGTGTGTCCCTCCCGCCCAGAGCCACACTCGGTGGGAAGACAGACAGACAAGCCAGTCGGACCACTACGTACATCACAGGACGGTGACAGGGCCTCTCAGGGGCCCATTACATCACCTTCACTGTCAAAGCCAGTCTCAATCAAGACATCACCCAAAGAACTCTAACCCTCCCAGGACTGTGAGTGCAGAGAGGACCAAATGGTCTCTTACTGTGTTGAACACTCTTTCTCTGCCTGCACCCAGGCACAAAGGCCTGGGGTGGTCTCCTCTCCTCTCCTCTCCTGGTCCTCACACCCCGCTGTGACTCTGGGACACTCTGGAAGCCCCGCCCTCTCTCCAGACTTTAATTTCCATGTTGAGGCTCTTGAAGGGTAGCTTGTACCCCAGGGAGGCTGGACCGCAGACACCCCTGGGACCGATCTGGTGCTATTCTGAGCCACCAACTGCTACCAGAAGTGGCTGGAGATGAACTTCTGTTTCCACAAACTTAAAATGTGCTGTGTAAAACCAAGAATGTGGGAGGAGCCAATGCAGAGTCCAGAATCAGATCTGAAAGAGGGCTGAACAGTCAGTATGAGACAACAGAAAATCTTGCAATTACCCTCATCGTCATAAAGTAAAATCAATGTAACTCAGATGTGTATCTGACTTGAGGTAGAAGAAATTTTATAAAAACAACACAGAAAATAAACCATAACAAGTACGTTAAAATCTGATCGTCACATTAATCTCACTGACAGCAGATCTCCGAAGGAGATTACTATCCTCCAATTCTACACAAAGATTAAAAATTTAAATCCTAACAAACACAGTTCTATGAAGTGTCAACATTTTATTTTTAAAACTCAGGCTGCATTACCTCTTCCCTCTCTCATTGTCTAGTAAAACAATTACTTTTACTCAGAAATTCTAAAACTTGCCAATTTGATATTCAACATTAATTATTTCTATTTGCAGATGTGATATTTTATAGAGAAACCCTAACAACCCCAACAAAAAAATTGCTAGAAAAAATGAATTCAGTAAGTTGCAAAATATAAAATATAGAAAATAACTTGTATTTTACACACTAATAAGAACCTATCAGAGAAATTAACAATCCCATTTACACTATATCAAAAACAATAAAACACCTAGGAATAAATTTAACATTGAGGTGAAAGACCTGTACACTGAAAACTATAAGACACTGAAGAAATTGAAGAAGACACAAACGAGTGAAAGATACTCTGTGTTCATGGATTGCAAGAACTGAATTGTTAAAATGTCTCTACCACACAAAGCAATCTACAGACTCGATGCAGCCCCAATAAAAATTCCAACGGCGTTTTTAAAGAAATAGAACAATCAGAAAATTTGTATAAAATCACAGAGACCCTGAATAATAAAGCAATTTTGAGAAAGAAGAGCAAAGCCAAAGGCATCAAGCTATCTGATCTCAAGCTATGTTACAAGGCTATAGCAATCAAACATCTGGTATTGGCAGAAAAACAGACACACAGATCAATGGAACAGAACAGAAAGCCCAGAAATAAACTCATGCCTAATATGGCTAATTAACTTAGGACAAAGGAACTAAGACTATACAATGGAGAAAGGACAGGCCCGTCAATGAATGTTAAGAGAACTGGACAGCCACATGCAAAAGAATAAAACTAGGCCCTGGCTGGTTTGGCTCAGTGCATAGAGCGTCGGCCGGTGGACTGAAGAATAAAAGTAGGACTCCTATCTTACACCAGAAACAAAAATTAACTCAAAATGATTAAAGGTTTAAACATAAGACCTGAAAGCATAAAAGTCCTAGAAGAAAACATAGGGGGTAAGCGTGTGGACATCAGTCTTGGTGACACCAAGAGCAAAGGTAACAAAAGCAAAAATAAACAAGTAGGACTAAATGAAACCAAAAGGCTTCTGCACAGCAAAGGACACCATCAACAAAATAAAAAGGCAACCTACAGAGTGGAGGAAAATATTTACAAATCATCTATCTGATAAGTTGTTAATATCCAAAATATATAAGGAGCTCATACAACTCAGCAGCAAAACGAAACAATCCAATTACAACAGTGGCAGCGGATCTGAATAGACATTATCCCCAAAAAAGGCATACAAATGGCCAACGGGTACATGATGCTCAACATCACTAAACACACAATGAGACTGCCTCACACCTGTTAGAATGACTATTATGAAAAAGACAAGAAATAACAAGTGTCGGTGAGGATGTGGGGAAAAGAAAACTCTGTGCACCGTTAGGAGGGATGTAAACTGATGCAGCCACTATGGCAAACACTATGGAGGTTGCTAAAAAAAAAATCAAAAATAGAACCACCTGTTGCCGGTAACCATTCTGACAGGTGTGAGGTGATGCCTCATTGTTAATTTCCATCTCTCTGATGATTAGTGACTTTGAGCATTTTTTCATATGTCTCTTGGCCATCTGTATGTCCACTTTGGAGAAGTGTCTATTTACATCCTTTGCCCATTTTTAGTTGGATTGTTTGTCTTACTTTTGTTGAGTTGTGAGTTCCTTATATATTTTGGATATTAACCCTTTATCAGATGTATCATTGGCAAATATGTTCTCCTATACCAGTGATGGCGAACCTATGACACGCGTGTTAGAGGTGACACGCGAACTCATTTTTTTGGTTGATTTTTCTTTGTTAAATGGCTTTTAAATATATAAAATAAATATCAAAAATATAAATCTTTGTTTTACTATGGTTGCAAATATCAAAAATTTCTATATGTGACACAGCACCAGAGTTAGTTAGGGTTTTCAAATGCTGACATGCCGAGCTCAAAAGGTTCCCCATCACTGTCCTATACAGTGGCTCCCTTTTCATTTTGTTGATAGTTCCTTTTTGCTGTACAGAAGCAAGTCTTGCAGGATGTGGAGAAAGGAACCCTAGTACACTGCTGGTGGAAATGC
>NW_005871265.1:149882-203339 GCF_000147115.1 Myotis lucifugus | reverse complement strand
AGCTTTCGAACCCCAGGATTTATTTTCCGTCTGTGGCTGGTTACGAAGGGATTAATCGAAGAACTTGTATGCATACATGTATAACCAATGGACACAGACAATAGTGGTGAAGGCCTGGTGTAGGGGGTGGGTATAAGCTAGAAGGGGTCAATGGGGGAGGAAGGGGGATATATGTAATACTTTCAACAAAGAAGGTTAAAAAATAGAACTATCATAGGATCCAGCAATTTCATTTCTGAGTTTATATATGAAAGAAATAAAACTGGTATATTGAAGAGATATCTGAAACCCCATGTTCACTGTAGCATTATTTATAATAGCGAAGACAGAAATAAACTAAGTGTCCATCAATGGATAAATGGATAAGTGAAATGTGATATATAGGTATATGTACACATAAGCACGAGCGCGCGCACACACACACAGGAATATTATCCAGCCACAAAAAGAAGAAAATCCTGCTATTTGCAACAATAGAAACAGACCTTGAGGGCGTTATGCTAAGTGAAATAAGTCAGACAGAGAAATACAAGTACCAGATGATCTAACTTATGTGTAGGATCTAAAAAAAAAAAGAAAATCCAAATTCAGAAACAGAACAAATTGGTGAAACTGGTGGTTGCCAGAGGCATGGGGATGGGTTACATGGGTGAAGGGGGTTAAAAGGTACAAATTTCCAGTTATAAAATAAGTAAGTCCTGGAATTTAAGGTGCAGCCTTGTGACTCTAGTTAATACTGTGCTGTATATTTGAAAAATGCCTAGAGAGTACATCTTTAAAGTTCTCATCACAAGAAAAAAAAAGTAACTATGGACAGCGAAAGGTGTTAACGAGACTGATTGTGGTGACCATTTTGCAACATAACATACATTGAATTATACTGTACACCTGAAACTAATATATGTCAATTTATCTCAATATAAAATAATTTTTAAATAATAAGAAGGTGGACTTGCAGATTAGTTTAAAGCAATCCAGATCGTCCACAAAGAAAACTTAAGACCATCACATTTCAGAAGCACAAGAATAAATCTGGGATATTGTGAATAAGATCACTTGGCACTAACATATTAAAAATATTTCACAAACCTGTGATTTGATGTCATAAACAAAACATCCTCATGAAAGATGATAGTCTACAATACATAAAACCATTCTTAATGAACCATGATCCTTAAAACCAAAGCATAATATCTCCAATGAAAGATCATTTTATATCAAATTTAAAATAGATATTAAGACATCACATATTTATTTTATATTTTCAATTTCTAAAGCTCCTAAAATCTCAAACAGAAAAAGAGTTTGAGACAAGCCATCTCCAAGTCACACGCAGCTGTTCAGATGCAGTTTTTGATGGAAATGTAGACAGAATTCCCCGGGGACTACAAAAGCTGGTGCAGCCTATAATAGATCAAAAATAAGTGGCTCTAGAACTGGCCAGGTAATCGGTTGGACTGTCGTCCCGATACACCAAGGCTGTGGGTTGGATACCTGGTCAGGGCACATACAAGAGACAGCCAATGAATGCATTGATAAGTGGAACATTGAACCAATTTCTCTCTCTCTCTCTCTGAAATCAATAAAAATAAGTAAATGGGTTCTGATGAACCACAGTGGAAACAGTGCGGGTGAGATACCAATTACTGAAGAAAACGGCAATGCTCCACGTTGTTTCCCACTCAGCACCAGAGCTTGTGGGCGGTCTTTCCAACTACAAGAAGATGAGTTGACAGAACGAGACAGGACATGTGAAGGGGATGTGGCCGCCCCACAGGCCTTCCGATGTTTCTCCACCTGTACAGGAAAATGGACATCTTGCTTGCCTACCTAGGAGAGGTAAGTAGAAGTAGGAGAAGAGGCCTTAAAAGGGCTTCAGAAGTTGAAAAAGGAAAAACAGGAAAATGGAATGACCCCTTAGCACCTGTTATAAACTAGGCGACTCACATATTTAATTCTCACAACCATCTGATGTCAAGTATTTATCCCAGGAATCCAGACTCAAGGGTTGACGCGACTTGTGCAGATCAGTGGTTCTCGAACTCAGGCTGGATGGACCCCGATTCTGATTCAGCAGGGCTGGGCCCAGGAACCTGCACTTTCAAGAAGGTCCGGGTGAGCCGCTGCCCAGTCACTGTGGCCAAAGGAGAATGCCCCTGCTCCACACCTCGTTTCTCTGTAACATCTGGAGCTCTGAATTTCCTTAATTGCTGACACCAGTCATCTTGCATTTTTTTAACTTACAGATTGAGTGAAAGACAAATGACAGAGAGGGGACTACAGAGCTTATGGAAGCCTGTGAGAGAAGGAGTTTACCCGAAATAGGAATGAACTGGGGTGTGACCTGTCAAACATAAAGAAAATTCAGGAGAATATAGAATAAGGTATACTCCTTTCAAGGAAGGTGCACTGTGCAAATAGCCCCCAGTGGTCGCCATCAACCCAAAGCAGTTCAGTTTCTACTTAGAAAGTTGGTTGGAGAGGTGGAGGTGCTGTGCCACGCTTCAATGCTAAATGCGTAATCCAGATGTTTACATTTATACCACTGTGAAACGCGTTTCATATCATTGCACCTGCCCATCTACAGCTCAGGACCAACATGTGACACCTATGTTAAAATGTGCATTATTCTTCATTCATATACCCAGTTCCACTCACTGAGAAACTAAAAAGCCATTTCTTAATTCAAAATTAAGTTTAATAAAATTAATATTAGGACATTTTTAGAGATAAAATTGTTTTCCCCCAAAGTTTGCCAAATATAATGGATTTCACAATAAAAGCACATTCTCTCTCTCTCTTTTTTTTTAAAGAATATCTTTATTGATTTCAGAGAGCAAGGGAGAGGGAAAGAGAGATAGAAACATCAATGATGAGAGAGAATCATTGACCGGCTGCCTCCTACACACCCCACACTGGGGATCAAGCCTGCAACCTGGTCATGTGCCCTGATCAGGAATTGAACCATGGCCTCCTGGTTCATAGGTCAATGCTCAACCACTGAGTCACACTGGCCAGGCCTCTCTCAATTCTCTGCTTTCAATAATGCACCTACATTCATGGCTTTAACTATTTCTACATGGATAATTTCCAAAAGACACATCAAAACACCAAAGTCTACACTCTAAAAGCAAATTGGCATTTACTCTCCAAAGTTTTGTGCTTCTTCCTCTCCATTCTGCAGGGGCACCTTTTGAGTCACTGATCTGAGGTGGGATCCATCCCACACCTGTCTCCCAAATCAATCTCTGCACTTCTGGTGTGACTTTTGGGGGCAAGTAATCAAAAAACAAGAATAAAAAGACTTGGTGTTTATTTATCCTCTCCTTTCTATCCACAGCAAGGGTGTGTTGGCAGTAACTTCCACAGGATAGAATTCTATGACAAACTTTCCACAGAATAGCAAACAACTATAGGATGTAAATACAGATGTAGACACCAGTATAAAAGGCAAGGCTAACCCAGAGTGAGAAATGCGTGCCAACTGGTGGCATTTCTGAAATCGGCATGAGTGTTGGCTGAGGAATAGGAAATGTTATGAGTTCAATACAATGGTCAGCCTGGAACCACAGGTTCTCTCATGTTCACAGTAGCAAGTCGGTAAGAAAATTACGTCCACTTTAAAAGAAAAAGGTGAAGTGTAAGAGCGTAATCAATCTTTTTCTTCTCATTCCACTCCCTCTGCCAGCTGCGGAGCTGCTCCTGCAGAGCTCTGGCTGCACCACACTCCTCGCCCACTAAGCGAGTTAAGCAGAAGATGCCACAGGAATGTGCTCCTGCAGTGAGTGGGATGCGAGCGTAAGTGCTGTGTGCCACTCTGGTCCAAATCCTCAGGACAATGGGTGTGCCAATCCCCCACCTTCAATAGCACGGAGGAGGGGCCTGAGGACATGCAGAGCAGGGATTTGGAACCTGGGTCCCTGGATAACCATGGAGCAGAGTCACCAGCCCTGTGTGAGAGAGAACTCCTTTGTTCTTTAAGCAGCCGATCACAGAGCTTCTCTGTTACAACACCTTACTTTACCTTAACATACCAGCTATCTACACCTTTACTTAACAGTGCCATGATTAAATAAGAACACAGTGGAACTCATGCATACTTCGAATTTATCCACATAAAAATCCATCGTATCCCCAAACCGGTTTGGCTCAGTGGATAGAGCGTCGGCCTGCAGACTGAACAGTCAAGGGCATGTACCTTGATTGCGGGCACATCCCCAGTAGGGGGTGTACAAGAGGCAACTAATCGATGTTTTTCTCTCATCGATGTTTCTAACTCTCTATCCCTCTCCCTTCCTCTCTGTAAAAATTCAATAAAATATATTTTTAAAAATCCATCGTATGTGATCCAACAATTCCACTTGTGGGTACATACCCAAAAGAACGGAGAGCAGGGTCCCAAAGAGATATTTGTGTATACCCATGTTCACAGCAGCATTATTCACAGTAGCAAATACATGGAAGTAATCTAAGTGCCCCTCAATGGATGAATGGATAACAGAATGTGGTGTGTACACGCAATGCAATATCATTCAACCTTAGGAAGGAAGGAAATTCTGACACATGCTGCAACATGGATGAACCTTGAGGTGACTACGCTGAGAGAAATTAGTCAGTCACAAAAAGACAAATACTGTATGATTCTACTTGTATAAGGTATGCAGAGCAGTAAACATCAGAGACAGAAAATAGAGTGGTGGTTGCCAGGGGCTGAGGGGTGGGGAATGAGGATTTACTGTTTAATGGGTATTGAGTTTCAGTTTTACAAGATTAAATAAGTTATATGGGGATGAATGATACAGATGGTTGCACACAGTGTGAATGTATTCAATATCATTGAACTGTACATTTGATGTTACACATCAAATTTACCACATACAAAAATAAGAAATCCACTGTTGACCTTAATTTTATTCACATCAAAACCCACTGTGGTTCATATTCTAGATTCAGGTGTTGTAGATACACACTGTGAGCTGGGGGTGCTGCACAGATGGAGACTGGATATTAACGGCCTATCACAGCTAAGGCACGGCCACCATTTCCAGGTGCAGGACGGTTCTCCGTCACATGCTGCATTCCTCACCCAGCTGACACCCAACGTCAGCCTCCCAGAGTCCTCTCCTGTCCACGCATGTGACTCCACTCCCTGATCAAGGACCCACAACAAGGCTTCGTGAATATCCCAGGTTGGAAAGCACAACGCTGACACCTTCCGGTGGTGGGGCTGGGTGCGAAACAAGGCTCAGCTGCAAAAATGTCACTGGGGGTCTCTATGTGACGCTGCCACACGGCCCCCCATGCGATCCTCCCACACAGTCTGTGCCACGTCCTGCACAGATCAACTCAGCGGTGGTCCGCTTGCCACACAGCCTGTTTCAAAATGAACAGGGAACCTGATTAAAATACTGGAAACCCAGTCACAAATGTGGTTAACAGCTCCCAGGTGAGCACACCTGTCATGGGACACCTGTGAAGACCAACAGGAAGGAGTGGCACTGCCCTGAGGCGGGTCAGATCAGAGTCTAAGCTCCCTGGCAGCCGGGCAGGGCGACTCAATGCACAAGTGTCTCTGTGGCCTGCAACCCCTCTTCTGTCGTCACAGAAAGGCACTGCCCCATTTCCCAGGCCCCCTCACTCCCCGCCTCTGCTCCCTGCCCACCACAGTGCACCCTCGGGTCTGCTGAGCACCCTCGGTGTCTACATACAATGCTGCTTAACTAAAACTTCAAGTCTTACTAATTTTAATTCCAACTTACAGAGCGGGAGGACGATTTTATCCCAGAAGGAGGCAGACATGAAGGAGAGGGGAGAAAGGAAATCCTACCAATGCTTAGAGGTGGTCCAAAGACCAGTCACTGTCGCAGCAAATCAGCATTCTCATGGTTAAGGTGTCTGCCCACTTGTTTCTTTTCTTTTTTTTTTTTCTTTAAAAGACACAGAAGTTATTTCTCAACACAGACGGACGACCACACTGTATTTTCCTCATGCTTAGGTATCAAATAGCTGACTACATACTCCAAAAGGGAAATAATAGGAAAAGAGGGGAGAAATATGAGAAATGTAAACACTGACGAAAAGGGAAATGTTGATAAGTGTGTGGGTGGGGAAGAGCATTCTAGGGGCAACAGCTGGCCACTTAATTTCTTCCATTCCCTAGTCGTGTAGCCCGGGGCACCTCGCTTAATCTCTTCAGTTAAATCTTTTAAGATTTTTGTTGCTCTTCTTTTAAATTGGTAAGTTCTCGCTGAGAGGGAGAGGACGGGTTAGCCATATTTCCTTGCTAAGAAGTAAGTTCTTATTTACCACTCACTGCAGGGCTGGCCAGTTGTTATCCTGACACCCTGCCCTCACCAACTATTCATTCTCTGTGATACGGGTGACACTTCAGTATTGCGAAAGCTTTGCAAACGATGCCAGGCCATTTGGTTCTTACCTTGAGAGACCCCTGTGGCTGAGGCTGGCATATCTGCCAGCCAAGCGATAGCCACATCCAAATGAGAGCCCAGAAATTCCTGACCTGCTCCTGTGGTATTTCATTCCACGGTGGAACTCTGCTGCCTGTGATTAGATAAGACTTGTCACAATGGATTAGGAGGTGTTGGAAACTAATGCATTTCTCAGATATCAAGTGGTGTGTGAGATGAGCTTATTAGGTCTTTGGCTATTTGCTACAGGACGGATTCAAAATAGCTTTCGGACTCCTGGGGACAAACATCTACCGATTCTGGCTTTATTTACAGAAGAATCACCAAGTACCCATTTCACAATTGTTGTTCTTACCATAACCTGAGGCCAAAGAAAAGGAAAAAATAACAGGGTGGCAGAGACGTGACTCTGCGGTTGGAGGGGGCTGACCATTGTGCTTGAGGGGGCGGGAGAGGCAGAGTCCCTGTGGGTTCAAAATCATGGTAATAAATAAGTAAATTAATAAAACGAGTGGCTTTTACTGTAATTGCACAGAAACAGAGCACTGTACGTGCTGGAAACTGAGCAATGGCCCCATGATCTGGAGCCCCATCCGAGGAAGCTGCCGTCCGTGAGCACGTCCGGGGTCAGGCGGCAGGAGCAGTGCCAGCTGACGACAGCAGAAAGGCTGCTCCGACCGGCAGGCCCGGACCAAAGGAAGCCTGGCATTGCGGGAAGGCCGTCCTGGTCTCATGAGCGATTTCTGGGGGATCAGGGTGCAACCAGGGTACACCCTCTGTGAGGACCGCAAGGTCTGTGAGCTTCAGGGGCACAGAAGGTGCCGCAGGACCCAAGGCTCTGGAGGTCCCAGCGGCGAAGCCTCGGCTACCCTCCAATGGCAAGACGGAGTGTTTGGGAGGAAGCAGCACATCATGGGACCGTCCCTGATAACTACGAGGGGTCACCCAAGTGTGTGGGCTCAACCAGAAGTCTGTGCTCAACCACAAGTGCCAAACGCTGTGACAGGATGAAAGAATGGGCTGTAACTAGTTATAATTCCGTAACTTATTCTACAGACAAACTGGGTGAATACAGGGTTCCCCAAGACTCCCAAGGAGCAGCCCAGAACCTACAGGCTGGAATGCAGATTATTGCCAATCACTCTTAGTGCTGTGATTTCAGGGCTAAACGATGAAATGCACTTTTTAAAGCAGAAGGCAACCTGAGGCCATCTAGTGCATCTGCCTGTAGAAATAGAGTCTCTTTTGAAACATTCTTGTTCAAGGGCCAGTTCCCTACCTGCTCTCAGATCGAGAGCCTGGAATCTCACTGCTGGACAGACACTGCCTGCTGGCACCTTCCTGGGTCATGGCAGGCCTTTTCTGGCAGCCCCAGCATCTCCACCCCTTCTCAGAGGAAGCCCTGGGCACCCCCCTCCTCAGGCCCTATCAGACAGGCTAGACTAGACACTTCACTTCTGCTCGGGTGACCCACCACTGCATTTTCTAACTGGCTAACAAGTCAAAAGTCACTAAATTACATAGAGCAACCAATACAGCCAGGTTTTTCCTACTTAAAAGATCTCCCCATCTTTGCCCACTCAGCACTGACATTTCTTAACTAGGATGACTGGATGTACCATGTGAACTTCACCATGTAGATTTCCATGGGCTCCGACAGCTCCGAGAGATTTTTCTGTTAACTCTGTCGCTTTCATGTCAATAGTTAAGAAAGGGTCAGAACTGACCATCTCTCTCATATTTGCTAGTGGTAAATGCAGTACAATCCATGGCAGCTGAGGAGAGGGAGAGGTTTGAAAGGGTGGTGAAATAAAAAATGTAGTGAAATTCTGATGTTTAAGTCATATCATCAAAAATTGTAAGCAGCAATATAGTTACTTCCCTGAACATCTAGCCACTACATTAACTGCAGGTGAAGTTACCGGATTCCACAGGCCAAGCCTGTCCCCTTCTAGCAGACTCTAGAGGCCTCCAGTGAGTCGATACTGCAATTGGCCGCAGGCAACTTTACCGAGCCACAGGGTTAATATTACATAAAGGAAGTATTCCAGTCCTTCAAAACAGACTCTTTCCCACAGGTGAGACAGACTCTTAAAATACTGTTTATGCCACCGTGTTCAGCATGCCTTCCCTTCTGCACCAGACCAGAGATGCAACCATGTGGAATTACAAAATGCCACCTTAGAGAAGCCCAGAGAAACTGTGGTCTTGATACACTAAACACTTTAAATCCCAACAGTTAATACACCATGAAGTAATAACTCACTTATTGTTTTTAGTAATTTTTAGAGAGGAAGGGAGAGGGAGAGAGAGAGAAACATCCATGTGAGAGTGAAACATCAATTGGCTGCCTCCTGCACGCCCCCTTCTGGGGATCTAGCCAGCAACTAGGGCATGGGCCCCAACTGGGAATCAAACCAGCAACCTTTCAGTGCACAAGACAATGCCCAGCCAACTGAGCCACACTAGCCAGGCCAAACCCACTTCTTTAGTGATCAATATGAAGCAGGAAGAGACATGTAACACTGACACGTTGCAGGAGAGATGGTAGTCACCCCTCTCCAGTACCATTCTCCTCTTTGGGAGTAACAAAAACCTCACAGTTTCACTGGGCACACGCTTCCCACAGACATTCAAACAATCCAGTGACGTCCCATGATCAGGAATGAACCATGAGAACGTGAGAACTGCAGGCACAGCTCTGATGTCGACCCCTCCATGGGGACAGGCATGTCCCACCCCCTTCCTCTTTCCTGTGGCTGGGCCTGGGGCTGGTGGCAGAGCAGTAAATGAGGGCAACCTGGACCTTGGGACACCCCAGTGACAGTGACCAGCCTCACACCTACTGGACCTTCATGTGCAGAGAGAGACCTCTACCTAGAGTCTCAATTACAAAATAAAACAAAACAACAACAACAAAGAAAGCTTCCATTCATCACTTCTGAAAAACTCCAGAGAGAAATATGACATGGGTGTTTTGCTGATTGACAGTATCTCAACTATTTGGGAGTTTTGCCCTAACAAAGGAAACAGAAACCTGTCATTTAGGAGGCCGACTCCTGGTCCAATCTACCACTGAAGCACCATGTGGCTGTAGAGTTACTTCATGTCGCAACGTTTCTCACCGGCTGGATGATTTTAAGTTATAATCCTTCCTGGCGGTGGGGAGGTGGGAGCCATGCCCACTATTCCACCTGAAGCCCCTCAGAGTCTACACAAGGGATTACCCAGCAATGTGGTGACTCTACAAGTGACCACCAACATACCTTCACTGCCACTTCGAACTCGAGGCAGGCAGCTACCTACTGCCAGCTCATCACTCACGCCTCTCTTCTGTCGTAGTGGGGTCCTGAGAACACGATCTGCTGCCTGAGGTCAGCACGCCATGAGCAGCCTGGCCCCTGGTAAAGCATTTGCCCCAGAACCACCCCACCCCTGGTGAGAGCCAGGACTGAAGAGAAGGCAAGGCCATGATGAGAAGTGAGCTGAGAAGATCTGATGTGAAGGGCACCATCCCCTACATGATGGGCACTGCCAAACCCAAATTTCTAGCCATCATTTGACCTAAATTCCTGGAGGGTCGTTAAGAAACACTGAATCAATGTGTGGGGTTCCTCATAGAAGAAACTTCACCATGAGGCCAGCACTTGGTGACAGCACTCTAATGACAGGCACCTCCTTGCATGCCCCATGGTTGTTTCTCTTACCTATTTTACCTTCAGTTAGCGCTTTGAGTGACATGGGACAGACATCTAAACACAAGTGGTAACAGAATAGCCTCACCACAGGACTTTACAGCTGATCACAATTCTCATTAAGGCTTTTATTCCTGTTAACTTATTAGCATTTTTAAGTACAAGGTAAAAACGATTTAGCCTGATAGCAGATACACTGGTGGCCGGTGTGGGCTCTGGTCACATGACTCACACCTCACTCACACCTAGTAAGTTAGTGCTGACCAGAGCACCTGGGTTTGCTCCAGGAATCACTGGTGTTCACTCAGGAGGCGTGACATCTTGTGTCCCACTTGCTACAGTGGTGTGTTCTTAGAATTAAAGTCTTTACTCAAAATACAAACTGTGTGAATATGTATTTTTTGTTTGTGCCATATTTTCACCACTTATCTCCCATTCCTCAAATAATATTTTCAGATGAATGCTATATTAGTTTCCTAGAGTCACCATAAAAATTACCACAAACTGAGTGGCTTAAGTAACAGAAATCTCGTCTCTCATAGTTCCGGAGGCCAGAAGTCAAAAACCAAGATGTTGGCAAGGCCATACTCCCTTCAGAGGCACTGGGCACTGTCCCTCCTCCTTCTTCCAACATCTGGTGGCCCCTGGCATTCCTTGGCTTGTGGCTGCATCACTCTAATCTCTGCCTCCTCTTCCCACGGTCTTTTTCTCTGTGTTTCTGTGTCTCAAATTTCCCTCTTTCTTATTTTTAAAACCAGAACATTCATTGCATGAATAATCGCTGAAATCCTTAAGATGAACTGGATGCTGCAACAACTGCCCTCCTGGGTTTCGGTGTTGCTCCTTCGTGGAACCCATGCCTGAACCAGTGGTGCACAATTTTCAGCTGCCCCTTCCAACCAGTCCCAGTGGTGTTTTGTCGATTAGCCTTGGCAGCCTCCAGTCACACTTCCTCTCCAGCTTGGTGGGGGAGCCACACTTGCCACAGGTGGACTTCTGAAGGTGGGAGGCTTTCGGGCCACAGCGGCAGCACAATGTATGCATCTCGTTGTGGCGCTTTCTGAATGACGTCATTCCCTTCGTCATTTTGCTTCTGTGACCAAGGCCAAAGAGGCCCTCTTCTTTAATAAGGACACCAAAAATTGGATTTAGGACCCACCCTAAATCTAGGCTGATCATCTGCAAAAACCCTATGTCTCAATAAGGTAACATTCACAGGTGCCAAGACCTGAATTTATCTTTTGGGAAGACACAATTTAACCCATGACAGATGCTGAAACAGCTCATGGATGATGAATTCTGTAATTCTAATCCCGAGGAGCTGTGAAAGCCCTATGAGAGGCACTGGGGCAGAGGGAGCCGAGCGCTATTTGTGGAGGTCTAATCTATGACTCAGGTTTTACTAATTAACCATCCTCCCAGCATGTAGCTTCTACAGGGAGAGAAAAGGGAAAGAGTGTGAAATCTGAAGCGGGAAGGTGAAGATCTGAAACTGTCTTCTCTGTGAGTGACCACGGTCCTATTTTCAATTCTCAAGTATTTCAAAGGCCCCATTTAAAAATCTTCAGTTAACGCATATCAATTTTTCATGCTTTGTTTTTCCCAGGATGTATTACACATGCCATTATTAAACCACTCATTTCGTAATAAGAGGAGATAATTTTAAGTATCTAGGTATCAACACGGAATCTTATTCAGCCTTTCATCCTGGGCACCAAGCATAACAGGCTTAGTCAGCCTTTATTAAACGCCGGCCAGATGGCCTGGAAGAGCTCACCCCCTTGTTTCAGTCTGATTGACCTCCATGGGGGATCGGGGGGGTAGTGAGGAGGGAGCTTGGTCACCTGAATCTCACACACACACACACACACATACACACACACACTAGTCTAACTTAAGAACTTCAAATGTAAGTCTAGGAACCCCAGGATACCCAGAAAGGTATATAAACATATAAAGTTCTGATTTACAAAAAAAAAATTTTTACAAAAAGATATATGTACCAACATATCTACTAACAACCATATCAATACAGCACTAGGTAATATTTTGAAAATTTTGTTATTTAGAGATGCAGAAAGTAGCAAGTTGCTGTTCACTTAAGTCTATGTGATTGCTAATAAGAAAAGTTCTCCTGTCTGTTCATCATCTATATTTACCTCAGTTGTGGAGTGTGTCTTCATGACAGCTCTGCGCATTTATCTATTACAGTTTTATAGCATTTCTTACCAATTGGAATAAACCCTTCAATAATAAATCGTATTCACAGTTTAACCTCTCTTTGTATTTGACTTTTAAATTTAGATATGGAAATATAGAGGTTTTCAAAAACTTTCTGTGTAACAAATCTAGCTAATCTTTATTAAGAAATACTTTCCATCACGTATACTATTTGGAAGTTCTTCCCCATCTAGACACTCAGTGGGTGCTGGCTTTCCTGTAAGTGTTATGTGTTTATTTTGAAGTAAACTATAATGCGAAAATTTTAACTCTGTCCATTTACTGCACTAATCATGCCACTGTACTTACTTAATACACATCAATGTTTGAAACTAAATTCTTACAGAAATCATATTTATGCTCTAAGAGAGCTATTTTGTTTTTAAAATGAAATAACCAATCATTTTTAAATACAGCAATATCATAGATGAACAGGAAAAAGCAGACCAGTAATATGGAAAAATATCATTTCAAAGCCAATCACAATGTAAAATATATTACAAAAACCACGGACATTAAAATGCTTAACAACAGATATTTCAGAAGAAACAAGATGTTCGACAGCCCCCTGAATACCCCTTCCCCTTCATTTTTCAGTGTTTCAGGAGCTTGAGTTTTAGAAATAACCACGAGTTGAACAGAAGTAGCAGCCACTGCAACACAACTTTAACAAGACAGAGGAGGGAACATTTCATGTTTAGAAGGACAGGTAGAGAATGATAAAAATGATGTGTGTTTTTAAAATCAACACGTGTGTGTTCAGATTCTCAGTCTTCCTTAGACATTAGAAATTCATCACCAAGCCACACAGACCAGGAAAGGGAATTTGCATGGAGAGCAAGTCCAGAAGCTTCAGCCCCACCACCACACAATGAGCCCGGGTGCAGGTTTGAGGACACGTGGTTCCCTCAGGAAAACAAACCCTGAGGCCTAGGGATCTGCCATCACATGTTCACCGCTTCCCTCGCCCTCCTCCTAGAAACAGGAGAAGAAAACCTAAAGCACTTCTTCAGACCTAAAGACAGTCACCCCTGAGTCCTCCCCCCTCTGCCTCTCTCACTGAAAAGCTTATTAATACTCTGGCAGGTGCGGGAGGCTGGGGTGGGGGTGGAGGTCATGTTTAATGGAGACAGAGCTTCCGTCTGGGAAGCTGAGACGGTGCTGGGGATGGATGGTGATGGTAGCCCAACAACGTGAATGTGCTTAGTGTTGCTAAACTGTACCCTTAAAAATGGCTAAAACTGTAAATTTTATGTTCTGTAAATTTTACCACAATAAAAAAAATAACTTTAAAAAGGGTATCTATAGACTACTGTTTCCAATTTCTTGCATTCTGTAAGGCTTCTGAAAATATTTGCTTCTATTATGATAAATGGATATGCTTGTGGCTTGCAAAACACAGGTAAAACCTCTGAAGGTGTTTTAGGTATAAATAGCTCAAGAGCACAGGTCTGTCAGACATGGACAGAGGCACAGGACCAATACACGTAGTGAGTAGAATGTGACCAGTAGGTGGAAAGACCAGAAGGTGCCAACACTCACCAGGTACCTGGATATACACAGAACACAAACGATCACTTAACATGCATGCGGCCGCCATCGCTGACACCTAAGGCTGTTCATTAGGTGAACTGGTGACGAGAGCTGTGGCCCTGAACCCCAACTGCTCAGAAAGACAGCAAAACAATGCACACCCCAGGATCCAAGCAGAGCGGGACTCTGACTGCACCTCACCCGAGGTGCGTGAACCTAGCCCACCCCTGCCCTTGCTTTCTCAATGGGCGCTCCACAGTGATCACAAATTGTGAGACTGATGCAGTGAGTCTAGTCTGTGCTCCCCGGTCTGTGACCTCGGGACAGCTGACCAGGAAGGACACTGGGAGACAACCCATGCAGGGAGCTACATTCCTGAAGGACGCACACGTTCTTCCATCTGTGTGAGCAGTGCCTGCCCCCCTGCCCCAATGAATCTGCTCCGAGAGAAGGGAACGCTTCCCTAAAGCCTACACCTCCACGCTCTCCTGCTCCTACCAGTCCTCCCTCAGACGCTCACCATCTCTCAACAACGTATCGTTCTCCCTTTCTTCTCCTGGGAGCACAGCGTAGACAGCAGCCAATTCCTCCGGTTCCTACCTCTAATACTGGAAAGCAAACCCCCAAATCAACAGCATCATCAGGAGCAGCTCATCCCACCATCAGCTGCCAAAGTCACCTCAACATTTCGGTAATTCCCAAACCACCCACTGCCAACAACCAGGCTCGGGAAATGCAAGGCAATTCTAATGTTTTAATTAAAAGCAATAAAAAAAAGAAGTCGTGAAAACGCTCCAAAGCCAAAGAACATTTTAAAACATTCTGTCTGGGGATGTGGGGTGTTCAAATCCGGTCCCTCTCAATAGCACAGATAACCAAATACCGCTTATTTTTAAAGTTGGAATTTTTCTGCAAACCATTTAAAAACCGTTGTGAGATTCAAGGTTAACTATATTGCAGGCAATTACTAGGATGTGTCCTTATTTCTAAAAACGAAACGAAATGTCTGTGCCACAAAATGCCCAAGAAGAAAAGAAAGCCTGTGCTGACAGCCCGCCCGCAGGAAGAGGCTGGCTATGTAGGCAAGCCTTCCCCACGAATACGCATCAATAAGCTGTAATTAAACTATAGCTTAACGTAATTCACTTTCATCCTAATTTACCTGAAAAGCAGCGGGGACAGATTTGAAGGGACATGCAAGGAGGAAGAAGTCAAAAAGGGAGTTCATACCAATACGTGTTTTCAAAAAGCCACCGCTGCTTCCTCACCAACGGGAGAGACGAACTTCCCAGGTGACAGGAAGGAAACCAGAGAACACGGTTTCCCTGAGAAAGCCCTTGTTGCAGTGCCCCCGGCAGTCCCGAATCTGTCTCCCGCTTCAACCGTGTCTGCATGGCACAGATCCAGGGACAGCTCTTCTTCCAGTCTCTGACCACCCTACACCCTCTTTTCCAGTCACCACCTTCGGAACCACCTCAGCCATCCTCTGCCTCCATGACCAGCCAACACCGTTTTGTTGTTTTTACCTTAACTCTTCATTGCTGAACAACTATGAGCTCCCAAATTCGTCAGAATTATTCCACTGAGATGGAGGCTGCCATCAACCGCCTGGCCAACCTGCACCTGCAGGTCTCCTATACCTACCTCTCTCTTGGCTTCTATTTTGACCACAATGATGTGGCTCTCGAGGGCGTGGGCCAGACAGTCCACAAGTTGGCCAAGGAGACGCACAGGGCTCTGAGCATCTCTTAAAGATGCAAAACCAGCAAGGTGGCCACAGTCTCTTCCGGGACATGCTAAAGTCTTCCCAAGGTGAGTGGGGCGAAACTCAGAAGGCCATGGAAGCAGCTGTAGCCTTGGTTGGAGGGGAACCGGAACCAGGCCCTTTTGGATCTGCATGCCCTGGGTTCTATCCAGACTCTCATCTCTGTGACTTCCTAGAGAACCATTTCCTGGATGAGGAGGTGAAACTCATCACGAAGATGGGCAACACCTGACTCCCCTCACAGGCCGGCCCCAGGGTGGATTGTGTAAGTAGGAGCTCATTAACTCAAATTACTCTATCAACTCAATGCAAAAAATCGGAGGAGAGACAGCTGGTATCTCAAAAAAACTCGTTAGTCGGGACACTCGTAACTCAAGGCCCCACTGCATCTCTTCAAAAGGCTCGCCCTCAAACACGACTAGGAGCCTCTGGAGCCCAGAGGCCTTTGAGGGGTTCCTCTGCATCCCCCTGGTGTCTGGCTTTTGCCTGAGCCTCTCCCCGAAACCACCAGCCACCCTTTTAACCACCCTGGAGCCCTCTCCCATGCATTGGACCAAATGGAAAGAATAAGTCTTTCTGAAGAGAAAACAGAGTTGTTGTCCTCCAGTGGCCAGGGCCACTTCCACCTGGGTTCTCAGCCATGTCAGCCCAGTGTGGTGTTCGTTCGTCTTCAAACCCCACCAGCGAGCTCCCTGGCCCGGTGGGTCAGAGCAGGTCCGTGCTGTTAGGAGGGCCGGGCACTCGGTCTGTGAAAAGCACAGCTGTCCCTGGTCGTGGAAAGGCCATGAAGACAGTTCCGGCGGCGGCAGCCAGGACTGGAACGCTCTGGAAGGGAGCGCCAGCTCCATGACGCAGACAGGCCATCGCCCGCATTCCCGGGCTGAGGCAGGTGGGCACGGGGACGCTGGGGCCTGTACTTCTCTGAAGACCTGCGTGTCCTGACAAAGTAAGCGCGCACTATCCGCAGCGGGAGCTGTTCTGGTGCTCACTCACCGCCAGGAGGGGCGGGATGCAAGCTCCACGCACGCCCTACGCACGCCCTGGCGGCCACAGTAACTAATTGCACACGCACAGGCACCTGTCCAGGTTCCTGGGCGCCCTGCTCACGCTCCTGCCCGCACAGCGCAAGCTGCTGCACATAAAAACCTACCCTCAAGGTTCTCGGGGGTCACGTTTCCCACGTGCCCGGCTGGCAGCACACCTGCCTTCGCCAGGTCTGTGCTCCTTCCGAAACGAATACTGTGCAGGTGTCCTCACTTATTTCCGTGGGGAAGTCCATGCAGAGTGCTGGGAGATGGGCAACCCCGATGGTAACTTTTCAGGAAAGACCAAGGGTTAAATCCAAGTGCAACCCTTGGTGCCATGCAGAGGAAACTAATGCACTGCGGCTGCATTTCCTGCCGCTCTGCTAAAGACCATTTGGGGAAAAAGAAATTTTCTTTTGCATGGTTGTCAGCTCACGTTTCCGTGTCCTTTTCCCTCTGCATGAAGGACAGCAGTAAGCTGTACCCAAGGTAGAAATTAACGATATGGGCCATAACATAGTATGACTTGCTGAATCGAAGAGGCTCAAATATACAGTGTAAGGTGCTATGAGGATGGAGCGACTTTCATGATTTTTTTGGACGTAAGTTACACGGTAAACAAGTTTTAGATGCAATATCTTCCACATTCTAAAATATCAACATTAAAAGAAGTTCATTCATGTATTTTTTAATTGACACAACTGACAAAACACAATGTCCCTCCTTTTAAGTGCACATTTCAGTGGTTTTCAGTATATTCTCAATGAGCTAATTTTTTGCACATTTCTAACATCTGGGTTAATAAAACATTGCAGGATTCTCATATCTGCTTCTATATCAGTCTGATGCAATAACTGTGTAGATTTGGTTGAAATATGTGAAGAAAGTCTAGCCTCAACTGATACAGAATTGGAAAAGAAAGAAGTATTTAAGTTGTTTTTTGTGTGTGTGTTTTTTTTCCCCAGATAATGTTTGGTATTCTCCTTTGATCTTATGCCAGATTTAGTAACTGGTACTTCCCTAAAGGTTGTTTGGAATTTGCAATCTTATCAGTCAACCTTTCGTGTTAAATTCCTTTTAAATTCATTGGTCATCTTGCAACTTTGAGTGGCTCTTTTACCAACATGATTTTGTAACCATACTTGGGTCATTTAGAAAATGCTGGCTTGCTAAGTTATGCACGTCTTTCAAGTGCTGACACAGTTCATCACATAACATCCAAAAAATCACATCTAGTAGAAACAGCACTGATCACCACAGAAATGTGATGGATGCAAGGTTTCCAAAATTTTAATATTCACTTGAAAGCTCAAATTTTATCATTGTGGACAAGTAATAGAAATTAATTTTTCTTAAAATGAAAGTCAATTCGATTTTGAGAAAACATCTACAAATACCTAAGTCTGAATGGCCACGGTTTACAAGTCACCCCTTTACATAAAAGTAGGCTGTTCTCGGGGAAAAGTGGTCAGTTGAGCTCATCAGAGTGCTTTTGCCTCTGTGTGTGTCAGAACACCTTACACATACTTCCCACTTCATAGCTCAGAATATTAAAGAGAAGGCACCTGGGTGTTAAGATTTAGTAAAACAAAAATGTTTTAGTAAAACAAAAACCGTTAGGAACAGGTTCAAATGATCAAAATAGTACATTTCCAAGTGAAACTGGTCTCCCTCTTCCCCCCCCCCGCCCCCCGCCGCCACGGGTATGTGAAGATAAAAGAATGTAGTAACAACCATTAGAGGGTGGTGCCACCACCTTGATTCAGGCCAAGATGCCCACTGCTTGCTCACCATTCCTTATGTATCATCAGTGTAAATATCCACAAAGTGAGAAAGACAAGTAACCTCTTAGAAATTATAATTTTATGATGTTAAGGATCCTCTGAAAGAATGTGGGGCGCCCACAGACCACACTTTAAGAACTGCTGACTGACCCAAGGAAGCAGTTAGGCCAGGGAAGTACACACAGCACCACTACCGGCCCTGAACGTTTCAGCATTGCACCTTTCAGCTCAATGTGTGGGGGTAAGAAAGAGTTTACAAAATTGAGAGCTATTTTTTATTTTAATATTTAGGCTTATTTAAAACTGTAAACTGCCAAGAACTCAGGAATCAATTGAATAGAGAAAAGTCTCAATGCAGTCTCATCCAATTTATGGTCATTGAGATAACTGAGAATGATTTGTGACTTATCAATGAGAAATAATCTATAAATAAAATTACTATAATCAAGAGTTCAAAGAGAATTATATACTTGTAGAGCAGACTGAAGCACCAGGTACACTGAAGTAGTTACAAATATATCAAACCTATTTACCATTCCTACCGCTTATTCCACCAACACTCATTAGCTTAATTTCGTTTTATTAACAAGCTTTAGTTAAATGAGACCAGTATTGACTTCAAATTCACGAGACTATGTCATATGACCTGGATCCGTTAGGAACAGGTTCAAATGATCAAAATAGAAAACCTCAAATTCCAGGGGCTTAAATAATACTCCTGTCTGTCCCCCACCCCAGCCAGGTCCTTAGTCTGTGGTCCAAGTCGGATACTGGAGCTCCGGCCAATAAGGAGAACAGATGCCCACACTACCAGCACCAGCAAACAACACTCCTTCCTATTAGCCAAATTTTTGTCACATGGTCATAGTAGGTGGGACAGGGAAACAGCTGTTTTGTGGCTGGACTGCAGACCCCAACCAATATAGGGTTCTTGTCACGAAGGAAGAGAGGGTGTTGAAGCAGGGAGCGGTCTTGGCTCATGACCTGCCACCGAGCACTTCCACACAGATTATCCCATCTGAGCCTCATAGTAACCCTCGAGGTAACCTGAGGCGTTATTTTCACCATTTTAAATATATGGAAACTGAGATCCAGAGAGTAGAAAGTGATCATATGCTCTACCAGCAGGTTCCCAGGAAAACTTTCTTTTTTTATTTGTTGATTGATTTGAGAGAGAAAGAGAGAGAGAAAGGGGGTGAGGAGGGAGAAGGAGAGGAAGAGGGAGAGGGAGAGGGAGAGAGAGAGAGAGAGAGAGAGAGACATTGATTTGTGGTTCCACTTATTTATGCATTCATTGGTAGATTCTTGTATGTGCCCTGACTGGGGATAAAACCCACAACTTTGGCATGTGGAGAGCAGCTACAGTGTTTGGACAGGGTCAAGCCTCGGACTAATAAGAGGGCACAGTCCTCTCATGGCCACATGCAAGTCCCAGCTTGGAGGGCAGAGCCCTCCCAGCACAATTATAGCCAACAGCTGTAGTTGTAAGCTTGAACCTATGGTCCGAACACGTGGCCCCACGTGCTGTGTGATAGAGTTCAGGTGCATGCAGGTGAGTAGGATCGAAACCCACGAGAATGTTGTAAACATCTTGACCACGCCCTTACTTTGCCTAGTGGGATCTGGCTATAAAACAAAGACACGGGTTGTAGTCCGTGGCGCTGTCTCTCCATCCGGGAGCAGCATCCCACCCAGACCCAGCTCATTCTCTTGTCTGTCTTTTCTCCATCCTTCACCGCCCCCTCTCAGGGTCACTGAACCTGGCTGAGCTGGCGCGGCACATAGGTGCCCTGGGGCTGAGTATGCCATGGCTGTGCCGGCTCACCACAATGACATATCGGGGTGACGCTCTAACCAATGACCTATCGGGCCAGGGCTGAGAAATACTTTCAACGTTATAAAA
This sequence comes from Myotis lucifugus, assembly GCF_000147115.1. Taxonomy (NCBI): domain Eukaryota; kingdom Metazoa; phylum Chordata; class Mammalia; order Chiroptera; family Vespertilionidae; genus Myotis; species Myotis lucifugus. The sequence continues at coordinate 182,986 of NW_005871265.1, read as the reverse complement.
ATCTCACATTTACATGACATCTAACATATGTATATATGACACAAATAAAATATACATATTTACACAGGCCACTCTGTTCTGCAGGGATGTCCATACCCCACCCGGTTCCTCCCCTTTTCTCTCTCCTTCCCCTTGTTCCCCTCCTTCCCCAAATGAACCACACACACCCTTCCCTAAAGAACCCCACACCTCGTACCTGCCTGCTTTGCTTCGGCAGCTCCCCAGACCTGGCACAGCCCTGCCTTTCATTTCCCCTGCAGATACCTGCTCTCCCTTCACACTCAGCTCCAAGCCACCCCTGGCAGGAAGGCCTCTCTCCATCAGAACTGTCGATGTTTCGCCAGCGTCTGCAGGATGCTTTGCGACTGTAATTTACAAAGTGCTATCACGCCTGCTCCTGTGACCACGCCCAGGGCCCACCCATGAGGAACAGAAGGTGGTGAGTGGCCCCTTCTCCCCGCTGCACCCCATGGGCTTCCACGGTTCCCGGAGCAGCTTTCACTCCAGGGCACACGTGTGAGTCCCTGCTCCCCACTGGCTGCACAGGCTCAGAGACTCTGAGCATGACTTACGGATGACACTTTAATTAAAATGTTATATCCGGCTTTACAGAAACGTAGCAATTTAGACCTTTGTGTACATTAAAGCACAGGACAAATATAGCACTTCCGGGACCAGGGAACAGCACGCTGGTGGGGGAAAACACAGCTCCTCTCATCCCCCAGAATGTGAGCAAGAAAGAATCATTTAAAATTAGAAAGAGAGGTCCTTACGGTTCATTGGTCCAATCCCCACCCAGCTGTGAATGGGGAACGAAGGAGTGTAAATTCTACTTCATCAGAGTTAACAACGAAAACTGTTCCCAGTGACCTTCTACTCAGCAAGGACCCTGCAAGCAATGGCTTTAGCAACCCCCACATCAAAGTCCATCTTCGTCCGATTCAATCCTTGTGTAAGGTTTTTACTCTTTCAGTATTGCCCCCACTCCCTAAGAGCCTTCTTAGACTTCCTAGTTGCCCACCCCTGGGAATGTGGACACCACATAAGCTGTGTATCGGTCAGTTCCCGAGGCATTTGGAGGGGCACAAACCAGTGCAGGTCTCGATGCCCCAGGACAAGTCCCCTGTTGAGAATGCATGATGCACACATATGGGTAAAAACCCTCCTAGGAAAGGAACTGTCTGTGCTTGTAGGCAGGCAAGCCGTGGCACACGGAAAGGAAACGGAAAGAGTAAAGGATACCCAACACCAAAGGAAAGGCGGCGTGTGCCCCTGTGAGCCCGCCAGAGACTGTCCCAGGGCGCAGTGGAGGCAGCCCTGCCCACGCTCACGGGTGATGCCAGGGACTCTGTTTCTCTCCCTGGCCCCGAGGCTCACAGCGGTGCAGACATTCACCCTTAAAACTAAATACCTGTGAGTGACACATCACGGACACACGCCCTGGGTGGGTGAACACTGACCGGGGTGCACGCTGTCAGATCACCATTGTGGCCTTATCCGCACAAAAGGTTTGTCTTCCAGAACCGTGCTGTCCCATTCCATAGCCAGGAACCACACGGGGCCACTTGATGTTCATTGAAGCTAAATAAGATTAAAAGTCTGGTTCCTCGTGCCATTGCAACTGCCAGGAGCCACCTGGGGATAGCCCGGCTACAGCAAGTTCCAGGGAACAGGGCGGTTCTGGACCTTCTAATAGCGACACAGTGAAGCTACTAATGCTTTGTTTCCTGTAGATGTTACCTTCTTTCCATTTTAAATAATCAGGCTCTTAAAACAATGAGATCTGTATTGACTTTGTCTCCTGAAAGTCTTTGCTCTTTGCTTACAACAAACAGAGGCAGAAAGTCTCCACTCCCAGCTGAGGGATGAAGAAAGCCCAGTCCCTTCCCCTGCAAGTTTAAAGATCCCCTTAAAATTCAGGGGAATCGCCAGAATAGCAATAGACAGCCACAGGGCTTCTGGCGACAGGAAAGGAAGACTACCCAGGTCCTGGCCTTGAACTCACTCCTGGCTTCTCCCGTCCCTGGTGACAGTCATGGCTCAGGGGCCCTCTTCCCTCTGCCCCATGGACACACAGGCTCACCTCCTCCTCTCCCACCTCCTCAAAAACCTGCCGCCGCCCCCAGCACCGCCACTAGCACCAGCAAGGCCACCAGCACCAATGCCACTGCGGGGCTCCCGCCAGGAGCCTGGGCTCACATTGTTTAAGGAGTTCTTCCAGGGAAGGAGACTTGGTTCCGAGCCCATCCCCAGAGCTCGGCCTCCTGTAGGGTCCTGCCCCAGTGCAGGTTCAGTTTAAGGAAACCCTCCCGCCACCAGGAGAGAACACTCTCAGGTCCCAAAGGATCAGTCCGACATCCACCCATAGTATCTGCCGAGCCCACAGCTCGTGCCAAAGGGAATGGAGCCCCTGCCGAGCACTCCTGCCGACTTCTGTCTTTTCCAGGACATTCCACATGTCACCTGTCGAGTTCAGTGCCCGCGGATCAGGAGCACCTCCTGGGAAGCATGCGCGTGCCTGTCTTGTGTGGGCGACAGAGAAACGTCAGTGCAGGCTCATCCAACAGGCTCTGCCATGAGTGTGGACAGACTCCAGATCCTGGCAGCTGGCCAGAATCTCCCTCTCTCCACCCAGAATCGTCCCCTCTCCGGCCAGAATCATCCCCTCTCCGGCCAGAATCACCCTCTCTCCATCCAGAATCGTCCCCTCTCCGTCCAGAACCGTCCTCTCTCCGTCCAGAACCGTCCTCTCTCCGTCCAGAACCATCCTCTCTCCGTCCAGAACCTTCCTCTCTCCGTCCAGAACCGTCCTCTCTCCGTCCAGAATCATCCCCTCTCCATCCATCCCGCAACAGAGTCAATAGAAACACAGAGCCATGTTCGTGCTCTCAGCAGAGCAATGATGGGTCAACTCCGGTTTCTCCAGCCCAGGGTTCGGGCTCCCCTCACAGACCACCTGACGATGCGCGGGTCTCCGCACCTCTGCCCCTTCACCCAGACACGAGGGTGACACACAGGAACACCCCCTCCCAGGAAGGGTGTCCCCGCCAGGTCCCTCAAAGTTGCTGCTGAGCTGCCTGTGCCTGAGAACAGCCGCGCGTGGGAATGAGGAGAGGGCCTCTCACCTCTTAGGAGAACAGCTACGCCTACAACCTGGGGAACAGTGCTCTGCGTCTGGGGTGGTCCCGTTGCTATGGTGATACACATTCTGTGTCATTGACAAACGGCAGCTCTATAAAGACCGAGGACTAAAACTAACTGTAACGAACTTTACATGCTTTCCCTACTTTCTATTCAGTATTTAGAAAGAAAGCATCATGAAGTTCTAGTTGAAAAAAATTCTTCTACAATCTGTCACATGAAGGGAGTAGAAATTTAGCTGGGACTTTAATAAGATCTGTGCAGTGGAACAGATGGGCTATTATTTTAAGGAACAGTGCTTGCTGGCTTTTCAGAAACATAGTAAAGAAACTGCCAAGTGAAAGGGTTGTTTATGCTTTTGCTTTTGAAACGGAGGGGAAAGTCCCTCCTTATTATTCTGATACATATTAAGTAACTGGATATACTGATAGTAAGTATTCAACAAGTAAATTACGACACGTGGTCCACTTCATTCCTTAAATGCGACTTCGAAAGAGGTGACAAAACATCCTGAATCAGCCGGGCTCCCGCTGGTCTGGGGACAGAGGTCATGGGGATGTCGTGCAGAATCACCCGCAGGTCCGGCCTGGACCCAGGTGAGAAGCCGCGCGCACTGCCATCACAGGGGACGCCAGTGTTTGCTGCTTTACGGGTGGCGTTTGCCTCCGACACAGAGCGAGGGCCATTTCCCAGCAGAGGGCTTGGCGCTACTCAATGAACCTTCCCACCGTGTTTGCTTGGCCCCAGCCCCTTGAGCCGGGGGCCCAGGAAGGCCTGGCCAGGGGCCTCCCTCACAGGCACATCCAGGCTCCCAGAGCCCCTCTGTGGGCTGTGGGCTGGGGACCGGGAGCTGCGAACCGCTGCCTCTCTCCTCCCCTCCGTCCTGCTCTGGCTCCTTGCGGAGCCCACAAGGCCAGCTGGACACCCGGCCCTGAGGCCCCGGCCCTGAGGCCCCGGCGCTTGTGTTTCCGGTGGGATTGGGACTTGCTTCCTCCAGTATCTGCTTAGTGAACCACAAACCACAAACCGCCCACTTCAGTCGTGCAATCAACTACTTAACCACCCCGTGCGGAGGCCCCGCTTATCAGACGACGGCAAAAGTTCCAAGTGCGGCACCCAATGTACCCCTCACGTGGATTCCAGGTCGCCACTTCCACTCTTCACGTGCATCTAAACGAGCATCTCCTGACCACGCGCACTGGATGCTGTGCAAGTGATGAGCAGGATTCGTCCACAGCCTGAGAAATACACACACAGATACACACACGCCGGAAACGACAGCACGGCGGAGGGACAAGAGGCCTCAGACGGGGGCTTATGAAGAGCCCTGAGGAGGCGCCCACTCCATCCGTGGTGGGTCAGTTTTCTTGGAGAAAGTGGCGGCAGGTCTGTCCTCCTGCCCGTCCCCCTGCTGCCAGGAGAGGGGACAGGGGGTCTGTGCTCCTGCCCATCCCCCTGCTGCCAGGTGAGGGGACAGGGGTTCTGTCCTCCTGCCCGTCCCCCTGCTGCCAGGTGAGGGGACAGGGGTTCTGTCCTCCTGCCCATCCCCCTGCTGCCAGGTGAGGGGACGGGGGTTCTGTCCTCCTGCCCGTCCCCCTGCTCCCAGGTGAGTGGACGGGGGTTCTGTCCTCCTGCCCGTCCCCCTGCTGCCAGGTGAGGGGACAGAGGGCCTGTCCTCCTGCCTGTCCCCCTGCTGCCAGGTGAGGGGACAGGGGTTCTGTCCTCCTGCCCATCCCCCTGCTGCCAGGTGAGGGGACGGGGGTTCTGTCCTTCTCCTGCCCGTCCCCCTGCTGCCAGGTGAGGGGACAGGGGGTCTGTCCTCCTGCCCGTCCCCCTGCTGCCAGATGAGGGGACAGGGGGTCTTCCTCCTGCCCGTCCCCCTGCTGCCAGGTGAGGGGACAGGTGGTTCTAGAACCAGGCCCGGTGCCAGGTCAGTCCCTTTCCTCTCCAGGACAGAGACAGGGCCTTTGGGAGAGATCGCCAGGTTGACTGGCGGTGGGTAGAGGGCCTTTCGCTGAAGAACCTGCCCCTGCAGAAGGCAGAACAAACAGGAACCTGCAGGAAACCCATCGTTCCTGATCCCCTGCAGTGGAGTGGCAGCCGAGGGGGGCGCAGAGGTGACATGAGAGCGCCCGGAGCACACGCCGCACCACGGTGCTGGGACAGCGGGCAGGTGGGGGCAGGAGGGCCTGCTGAGGTAACGGCTTCCCTCTTGCTAACTGCACAGCCAGACAAACCACTTCATCTTTAGAACCAGGACACACTGCCCGGCAGGGCTGCAATGGGAAAGCAGAGAAGAATGAGGAGACATTGGAGTCCTGCGACAGAGAACTCCTCGGCCATAGGGCAGTCTGGGACTGGAGAAATGATCTCGCAGACGTGCGGAGCTGGCCGGGGCAGAGACAGGAGCAAGAAGACAGAGGGTGGAGGAGGCAGACTCAGGAGATTCTGGCGACTCAAAGGCCATGTTTTTCCTGAGCGTCTCGCACAGACCACCTGGCCGCGGGTTAGGGTGCAGACCCCTGGGACCTGCTCAGACCTGCCAAGTCCTCGTGACTGAAGCGGGGCCCTGAGCTCCACAGAAATCCCTCATCCTGTTAACCAGACCACTGCACAGGCACTGGCCCGAGGGCTCCACGCGGGTCCCTCACACAGAGTCATCAGCCTCTGGGTAAGGAGAGGACAGCGTTCCCACGCGACCCCACGCGACCCCACGCGACGGGAATGGCCAGCGGGCCAGGAACTCAGGCTGAAATCCCTGTGCCCTCCTCGTCCTCAGATGTGGTTTTGCCTTCCCCCCAGCCCAGGGCTGGAGGTCAATGAATCCTCTGTTATCTTTTATAATGAATGTTGCTCATAAGCTATATTTTTTTAATATTTTTAAACTGATTTCAGAGAGGAAGGAAGAGGGAGAGAGACATAGAAACATCAATGATGAGAGAGAATCATTGACTGGCTGCCTCCTGCATCCCCCACACTGGGGACTGAGCCTGCAACTCGGGCATGTGCCCTGACCAGGAATGGACCTGTGACCTCCTGGTTCATAGGTCGGCACTCAACCACTGAGCCACACCGGCCGAGCTCATGAGCTGTATTTGAGTAACAGTGATGCCTGGTTTTGCCAATGAGATCCAGTGACTGCAGCTCTTCGATGCCTCAGGGAGATGAACCAGTCACAGCCGGGGCCTCGTGACCCCGAGGGCACGTGGTGACAAGACCCTACGGGCAGGTCACTGGCGTTTACACGATGAGTGACAGATCTGATTCACCAGGCTTTCATTCACAGAGAAGCAATCCCGCCCCGGAGTACAAGGCGGAATTCACCGCTGGGAACTTGTAAGAGGAGTATCAGCGGCACGTTTCTTTAAAGGACTAAGAACGCCTTCTAAGGAAGTGAGGACGTGTGACTGGACGCACAGGGTTTGAACACGGGTGGCACGATGCCGCCCTGCAGATCCCTCCCTCAACTCTCGTCACCAGGGAGGAGGGGACAGAGGCACCGACCCCCGTGCTGGCGAGCGTGTCATGCCGGACACATGAAAATGGGCCTCCTGGAGCTAGACGGACCGTCCTCTCCTGTGAGAGGCATGGCCACCGGATCACTGGAGGGAAGTAAACTCATCTGGCCCAACGGCCTTTTCCCAGAACTAGGTGTGCACAGTGCACTATCCTGTGTGCTACCCAGTGAGCACGAACAGACTGAGCATTTACACTGTTTCCCAGCCTCAACCATAACGCCACTGCACTATAGTTCCCTGAGGTCGGTCCCGTCTACTGTTTAAGGGTGGCACTCCGTTTTGCCCATTTTTTAAAAAATTCTTTATCCTCTGAGTTCTCAGTAACAGCATTGTCCAGAGACAGCCAGGGGGCAAAACAAAACAAACAAGTCTTCAGGAAAGCTGAGCAAAGGTTAGGGCGCTGGGCTTATCTGGCCACATCCAGCTTGTTGAAAAGCTCGAAACTGTCCAACAATGGAGCTGGCTTTTCTACGTCAGGTTTCTGTCCTGCCCCAGGGTTTCTCCCTGTGCCCTGTGAGCTCTGTCCTCACACGCAGCCCAGTGACCTGAGCTTCGCTCCGGGCCGCAGCCCGATGGGGCAAGTATCTCCCGGACTCACACCGCCAATCGGAATATGTTTACAGTGAAAAAAATAAAAACAAACGAGGAGGAACTCCATTCTGTGCTCCACAGGAATGAGCTCGGAGGGCCCTGGCTTTGGAGACGATGGGTTTGGCCATGCCTGCACGTGGCCTTTCCTGAAATCCAGCGTGTGCCAGGCATCTACGCAGGTCCCTGCACCCTCCCAGCGGCCCTGTGAGGCGGGCGCTGTCAGTGACCCCCTGCACGGATGAGAACACGGGCTCCCAGGGCACACACAGGTGCGGAGCTGAGGTTCGTAGCCAGCAGTTGGCTCAGAAGTCCATGCTCTTTGCTGCTCTCCATCCGGGCCATCAAATGGCCTTCCAACAAAAAAGAAAATGTATGAGGTATCGTCTAGGTATCTTAATGTCCAGTGATCACATCCTGCAGGAACCGTGCCTCAAGAGGGACCAAGGCCGAGAAGTGTGGGAATCCGCGTCGCGTACTCAATGGCTGAGGACAGTCTCCGTGTGGAGAAGGGAAGGCTGGAGAGCTGTCCCATTCCCTGATGTGCCCCTGGGAGGGAAGAGCAGATGTGCTCTGAGCCGCTCAGTAGGAAAAGCAGAGACGGTCCGGGGAGCAGTGTGAGACGGCCTGTGAGGCAGAATGCTGAGACCTGCACCTCGTAAGGCAGGGAAGGAGCCCCGAGGACCAGCAGGCCCCTGCACAGGCTTCCAACATCCTGGCTCAGCGGGAAGCCAAGACGGCAACACCAGGGGCCTGGAGGCGGCCACCCGGTGGGCACAGCTCGGGGCCCCAGACGCCTCACCACGGGGGTCCCAAGCGACCCTGGCCGCCCCAAGGGGACCCCCATGGAGCCAGGACCCTGGCCTCGTCCAGGCGCAGCCCCGGGTCCAGGTCCACGGGAAGGGAGTGCCCGGCAGCACCGAGTTATAAGACGGTATTTACACCATTTCGGAGAGTTTCCATTTCAGAAATATTCTTGTCATTAAATCGTTTCTTAATTATGCTTCTTCTAAGATTCTACGCAGTGTCAGCCTTGTAAGTCACCCGGGCCAGCGAGAGCTGGGAAAATTGTTTGATAATCGTCTCAACAAATCCTGTTATGATTTCCGTTGCTGTCTTTTTCTTTCAATTCTGGCGCGTTCCCTCCACCGCCCCCCCTTCCCCACGGGAACGAGGCACTCTCTGCGAGACATGCCAGGAAAACAGAGGGACACACACAACTTGCAGATGCCAGAACCCAGAGCCCGTCTCCCCCGCAGCCGGGCTGACAGGCAGCGAGCGGCCCGCCCTTAAGTCCTGGAGGGGACGCCGCGCCTTTCACGGGCTGGTGCTTCTCTGTCCTTCCCGGGGCTTCTCAAGTGGCCCCCAGGACAGCGAGACAGGTGCAAGGAGACAAGACAGGGGTCGCTCCCCAGGAGAAAGGAGTGTGAAATCGTGGGGCTGATTTAATTACATGCCTGATGGAGTCCCTGCATGTCCTCCTCACCCCAGATATTCCCTGCACCGTCTTGAGGACCACAGCAGGTTACGAAGGTCAGATTCCGCTTGGAGCAGCACTCAAGAGATGGGCGGAAAACACCACCCCTCCGCACGGCCCCTGTGCTCCTGGACCCGGAGTGTGTGGCTCAGATGGCACATCGAAAGGTGAAGTTCCCCGGGGCGATCCCCGCTCCCTCTCACTCCCGCCTGGGTCTCACATGCCTCGGGCTCGGGGCAAGCCAGGAGGAGGGGACCAGCTCAGCTCGCTCTGGAAAGCCTGCTCTGCAGGAGCGTGGGATGTACTCCGTCTAGCAGCGGTTCTCAACCGCTGGCACAGGGGTCGCGACCCCTGAAAATACATCCTGCATATCAGATATTTACATCACGATTCATAACAGTAGCAACATTACAGTTATGAAGTAGCAACGAAAATAATTTTATGGTTGGGGGTCACCACAACATGAGGAACTGTATTAAAAAGTCACGGCATTAGGAAGGTTGAGAACCACTGGGTCACGGACGTCTATAGGGTCACGGACGAGAAGCAGGCGGGCCAGTGACGCCATCAGGGACATCAGCTCAGGGAGGAGGGGTCTTGCTGCAGGGAGAAGGAACAGCGCAGCCCGAGGCGAGGCCGCTGGCAGGGAGGCATGCGCCCAGGGGGATCTGGGAGTGGGTTTGGAGGTCACCCCCAGGCAGTGTGAAAACACCCTGTTTTCCTTCAGCTCCACAGCTTATGGTGTCACATCTGTGGATTCACTTCAGTTTTACAAACTCTGAAGCTTCCAGGCCTGCGAACCCACTTCCAGGGGAGGAAACCTGCCAGGGGTGCAGGTAACATGTCTTTCGAGGGGCGGAGGCTGGAGGAACACCAGGGGCTTGTCCCCAGGTGGAGGGCACGGAAGGAGGACGCGGCTCACGCCAGCTCTGTGTGGGAGCCGGGCCAACTCTGCTCAGACACTTCGCCCTCCCGTTCCCGAGGCCGGAAGGACCCGGCTCCCAGCTCTGCCTGCCTCAGCCAGCTCCGGGGCCTCCCCCTGCCAGCCTCTCCACGCGAGAACCCGGAGCATGTTACGTTCTCAAATGTAAGCGAGTCCATTAACGCTGTGTGGTTTATGGTCTCCCCCAATGCTGTCTTGCACGACCAAGATTCTTTACTAATGAAAATAAAACGGGGGATCAGGAGGGCAGCACGGATTGAAGCAGGGAGCTGTCCCCTCGCTTTCTGACATCTGCTCCAGGCCTGATTCATGTCATATGTGGACTCAGGCTCCTCCAAAATAAGCTCCAATTCTTATCAAAACAAACCACCACCCAGAACCCATAGGAAACCATTAGTAAGAATTAGCAACTCACTTCCCTCGGAGCAGTGCCTCCCACATCCACGTCATTTCTGCCACATCCACGCCTGCCATGCACGTGTTCACGTCCCCTTTGCATCTGTGGTTCCCATGTGGCAGGTCACGACCATTGAGGAGGGTCGGTTCCTATTTCCCTGGGTTGTCTCAGAGCAGATTTCCAGGTGGTGCCTCCCAAGACCTCAAGATTCTCGTGTAACAGGTGCTGGGCCCAAGTCGCTGCTCCTCTTCCGAAGCAGCCCGGGGAGTCCGACAGGCTGGCCCAGACCCACAGCTCCTCACGACATCACATCTGCCAGGCACTGTCTGCAGCCTCCTTCCACCTCGGGGCTCGAGGCACCCCTCCGCCCAGTGGTTCCCCACACACTCATGCCTCCCTAGTTGTAGGGAAAGCTTGCAAAGGAAAAGAACTAGGATACTGCTTCCCATTCACACGAGAGGCAGTGCTGTGCAAAGTGGACACCAAATGCAATTATTAGCAAATACCCTGAGAAGATACCTATGACCTTGCTTCATTAGCAAACAATAAATCCTGATAGAGTCATTCATTCATTCACTTACTCACTCAGCCATCACTGACGGTACGGCACCCTCGACGCGGGAGGCCTCTGGGATGCATTAGGATGCAAAGGCAAAACAACAAGGCTCTCGGCCTCTAAGTGTTAAGTCTGCGAAAGGACAACTATTTGTTTGGCACCACCACCACCGCCTCAAATAAAACCCCACACGCCTTGCAGCGTGCCCAGTGCTCCAGCGGAAGCAGGGACTGGCCGGGGGAAGAGGGACCAGCATCTCTGCAGGCTCCAGCACAGGGGGCCATCGAGATGCACCTGGAAAGTAATGCAGAGAAGGCGCACACGCGGAGCTCCCCATGCACGGCTGAGGGGGGAGTGCTGTGAGCTGCCTTCTAGAAGCTTCTGTGGGAATCCAGCAGATTCTGGCATTTTTATCAGAGAGCTTGCAATTAAGTGGGTCCTTTGTTCATCCTGCAGTACTTCTCAATGTTTGGTAGAAAAGTCGCCAAAGTTCCCGGTGGGTTCAGGCCAAGAGACTTGAAACCTCTGGAGCTCTGACAGGAGGCACCAAACTCCAGACGAGGTGTATTTCCAACTCCAGATTGAAACACAAAACAACATGCAAGAGTAGCTCATGTTCTAGTTCAACTCCCTGCATTTCTGTAGTAACCAGGCCCTTTCCCTCGGGTTTCACATCCAAGTGTTGGAAAGGACCAGCTGGAAAGTGCCAAAGCTGGGCCTCTGTTATAGTGTCAGGGATGGGGAGAGAGAGAGAGGGAGAGAGAAAGGGTGGAGGGGGGAGAGAAACAGATACACAGGGTGAGGGGAGAGAAAGAGACAGAGAGACGGAGATATACAGAGACAGAGAACCGAGACAGGGAAAATCCTAGGGGTGGGGTATAGTGGGACCCTCCCCAGTGACACTGTGGTGACTGACAGGTGGCGTCCCAGCACAGCTGTATTACTGTGCTGACACACGACAGAGCTAGAGCAATGAAAATGCCTCGAGAGAGGAGGTGCAGAGCTGAATGTGTGCAGACTAGGGTGGTTTCCTCATGTAGTTTTCTATCATTTGTTAAGGTCATGCATTTTGTTGCCAGGCACAGGTACCAAAATACTAAATGTAACAGACACGAGACTGCATATGAAAACTCAGTGCTGGCCAGCGCACAGTCACGGTGCTCACCTCACAGTAGAAATTCCTGCCCCGCGTCACCTCAGGAAAGAAACAGGCCCAGAGAAGTTCCTAAAAGCCCGCACCCTCAACTTACTCTTCACTTGCAAAGAGAAGACCTCAGCCATCTGCATCAGTAATTTAACCAGTTACCCTCTCAGAATTTTAGATAGTCAACTCCGAATCTAAGAATCTGATTATCCAGAAATATATATAAAGGAAGATATAATTACATGACCACAAACTACCGAACTAAATGCTATACTGATTTGCATGAGGTTTTTTTGTTTTGTTTTGTTTTGTTTTTACTATTTCAGGTGTCTGTAATTTCAAGGACCTGAACTGTGGCAGCCTTCTTATAAGAAATCCCATTTTTGTCCAAGGACACCTTAGGCCCCTCTGCCAAGGGCCACGCTGCCAGGGTGGGGGGTGAAGGGTGGCAGCAGCTGGGTCGACAGAGGGCTCAGGACCGGGACCATGCAGCAACGTGACAGTAAGAAAGGAGGGAACACCGATCCGTAGCCTCAGGCCAATAACGTCTGCCACTAGGTACAGGGAAGAGAGGAATTGCATTGGATGCTACAAACCAGGCGAAGAAATCTTTCTTGCTCTCTCAAAGCAGGACTCCATCGTCACTGATCCCTCAGCCATCTGTCTGCACCCACCCCAGGGCCAGACCAAACAGCATGACAGTTTCCACCACAAATCATGAAGGTGGTCGCTCAAGTGTAAAGTGCGGACCCGGACCTGCCTGTCGTGGGGACTGTTGGCATGTTCCGACTTACGAGTAAGATCTGAAGATACCAAATGTCTGCGTGTAAATCACACCCACCACTGGGCGACAAGGGGAAGTGGCAAATGCTAATATCCCGAAATAAACTAGTTCTTCAGCGTGACGTTCAAGAGAATCTCCTTCTCCAACTATTTGGAACACTGGGGTAAACAACTAATGTTTTGTGGAATGTCCCTTATGTGAACTTCTTGTTTATACTTAATTTCAAAGTTCTCAGGAGTTAGTTTGGCTTTTTACAAAAACATGTATGGAGTGTTTCTTCTAGATACCCTTTACGGAAGGTCTCCAAGGCAGTATTTTCCTATGAAACGGTTTTTCCCCATCCTTCTATTAGTTACACTATTTCAAAAGTGGGTGTTCCTCACACACGACACAACATACAGAAAGCACAGTAAGACACACACATGCATGTAGAAATCCTCAACTCATAATCAGTCATGATCACAAGCCAACAAAAACAGGACAGCCTAATAAAACAAAGCCCGAGTGCACACAGACATCCCAGAAAACACGAAATTTCTCCTTTTCTTAAAATAACCAGGTCATTCACTAATTCGTTTGTCAATATTTACTGACATCGCCATGAATCGGGCAATGTTTACAGGGCAGAGAGGCAAGCTCCCAGGGAGGAAGGAAGGATGCGGAAGAGGGAGAAGATACAAGCAGACAATAAGAGATCAACACTGATATCTGCTAGAAATTAAGGTAAGTGGTGCCCTGGGAGAGACCCCCTTAGAACAAGACCCCCAAGGACACTCAGGGTTGCAGAAATTTTCATGAAATGCGCCCCCAGATTCAGACGCAGGGCACAGAGGATGCAGGAGCCAAGGTGAGGCTGGCATCCGTCTGGCCTGGGCATGGGGCCAGCACACTGCTGTGAACCTGTCACCAGCCCACCTCGGACTCTCCGTCACCGGGTAAGGAAAGGTCAGGTCCCTGCAACATGAATCTATTACCTGAAAGTGGGGTTCTGATAAGGCGGGTACAAACTAATGTTTCAGACGTCGGTGTATTATCAGATACCTATGTGTATGACAAGAATACTGTCACATCGTTTCCAGCTCTGAAACTATGAAATGTTTCTCTACCGACCAAGGATGCCTTCTACAGAACGCATTTCCGAATAAAGAATTCCACTGGAATGCAAAGACCGGGCCCTAAATCTACCTGTTTCTGTAAATATTTTCTAAGGTGGTTGAGGCAATACTGGAACAAAATAATGAAAAATCTCATTTAATCCACTCAAGCATAAGTGGATTAAAGTCCTCCTACCTGTGCGGGCTTTTAGAAACTTCTCTGGACCTGTTTCTTTCCTGAGCAGTGAGCAGTTTAGGCCCTTGTGGACGATGTACGGGGAAGACTCTTTGAGAAGGAGACAGAGGCCCCGCTCTGTGACCCTGCAGCAGCCACTTACCTGTCTTCCATCTCCTCCTTGCAAGGAGGAGAGCCAGGCAGTGGGACAAGACCAGTGATGTCCAACAAAGCCTGAAAGAGACTCTCAAGGTTTTGAAAGTGATGGGAACTGCAGATCTGCATCTATGGGACCACACAGCTCAAGAACAGTGAAATGTCTCCTTTCTTTAGAACTGTATCAACGTGGTGTAGTAACGCCAGCTACCTTCCGTGCTGATCAGAAGTTCCAAGGCAGACATGTGTCTTAGGTGAATGACTTTAATCATGAGAAAAGTGCCTGGGCTCTTGGTCCTGGACCAAGAAAAGCACTGGGATGATGTGTAACTGGGAAAACAGCCCGGCCTAGAATGTCTGGTCTTTAGGGGGAACCTTGGAGGAAAGGACAGGGAAAGGCAGCAGTAAACCCAAAGCAAGTACTGCATCTCCTGATTAAAGGTAGTCGGCGCAGAAGAGCATGCCACCCCAAAACACAACTGCAGGGGTTCAGGACGCGCCACCCCAAAATGTGTACTTACAACACGTTAGTGTATTCATTATTTTAAGCTGAAGGCATCTGAAAACCAGCAGACCCAAAGAAAGGCTTTCTCTGAACTCCCCTCATCTGCCTAAACACAGACACTCCCAAAGCAACTCAGGTGTCACTCCCCTCCCAGAAGTTTCACCAACCAGGACTCCCTCCTGTCACAGGAGAGGAGGCTCGGCGTGGACACCACACCCAGACAGCTGGTCACGAACGACCGTACCTCCCATCTCTTCTTCTGAGGACCCAGTCATCTCTGCTACACCTCGGACGGCCCTGAGAGGCCCGCGCCCCTCCTCCCTTCCCACGCAGGCTGGCATCTCAGCCTGAGTTCTAGGCCCCACAAGGAGTCAGTCAGTCAGCTTTCCCTGGGCATCTCCCATGTGCACGGGAGGCACACATGTCTGCAAACTTCTGTTTGTTTTTCTCTTGTGAAATCTGTCTTCTATTACAGGGGTCTCAGCTAAGTACTCAGCAGGGCTGAGGTAAAATTACAGAGTCAGCCACAAGAATTTTTATATTTTTAACTCAAGAAGGAACATGTTAGACCAAAACAAGTGCTACTGCCCCGCAGCCCCCAATTCTTCAACCCTCCGACAGGCCGGGTGAACCGGCGTCATTCTTTGTGTTAACAACAAAGACTACAAACCCCACACGAGCCCCTGCGCATGTGGCAGCGGCAAGGGGACCGATTCCTCTCTGCAGTTCGGGACAGTCCCGACTGGGACAGCCAAGGTGACTCAGGACTGCCCGGGAAGAGACTCACAGGCCTCCCCCCGACATCCCTGCGCCTCCTGCGTGCCTGCGTGCTCAGCTCACACCTTCTACAGGTGACCGAGTGTGGCCACAGTCCCTGCAGAGCTGGGAGCCAGGCAGGCCACGTGGAAATCTGCCCATACCAGGGGAAATGACAACTCCTTCAACCAATGAGTCCGTTAACCTGAGTCACGGAAAACTGGAGGCTGCCCTTTCTGCCTTTGACCAAAGCCCCCTCCCCATTCTCTCCTGGCCCCACCCAGCACTCAGGGCTGCCCGGGAGCCTGATGCAAAGCTTCCCTGGGAATCAGGGCACTGATGTTTTTAGAAGCTGGCAGTTACACTAAAAGGAGCCGTACAGACCACGCGGTTACGGAGCTCCTACTGCATCCATGGCACAGGGAAGGGCTTCCTTACGACCAACAACGGTGGAGAAAGGACCTGGGGCACAAGGAAGAATTCAGGGGAGGCAGGGAGACTGGAGGACACAGCCAGAAACTGGCAACAAACAGAAACAAAACACCCCAGGGACATGCGAGCCCTGTAAACACTGATCTTTAAAGGAGAATACCTCACTGTTAATTAAGAGTCAATCAAGATGGAAGTTCTCGAACCACTTCACAGATCAGCACGCAGGCTTCTCGGGTGTCCTCCCTGGCAGCACACCCGTGAGTCAGTCTCACTGAAGACGTCCCTGAAACGCCACCGGTCCTCGGCTGACTTCAAAGCACACTCTTCCCCCGACTGTACACTCCGTAATTGACATGCTTGAAAACCCACTGACTTCCAAAGTGAGCAGCTAATTTAAGAAAATATTAATTACCACATGGTACTGTCAACAACAGATCACTTTCTGGTGTTTTCTCATGCGTGTTCTTTTTCTTGGAGGTGCGGGAGCCTCAAACGGGATAGGGGGAGTCCATGATCCCTCTGGACAAAGCCTCATGGAATAGAACCAGTGGTCAGCTCTGGTGGGGGGAAACAAGATGTTCTCACATATGCGCGCAAGTGTGTACATTCACACACACACACACACACACACACACACACACACACACACACTTCTACTGGTAGACCTGCACCTGGTAGGGCTTCTCTTTCCAAAATCCAAGAAAACAGCTCCCAAACTCACTCAACATCACAGCATATTTGACTAAGTGTGTTTTGTTATCTTTGTCTTTGCTCCTGCAGTTTATCCCTCCAACAATCTCATCCGGAGTCTCCGACGCAGGGAGGACGAGTTGGTGGTCTGGCTTCTACTTTCAGCTCCCTGGCTCCGGGCCCCCAAGCAGCAGCTCAGCTCCTGAGTCCTTGGACTCATGCCAGACTGGAAGGCCACCTCCCCAGTCATGTGACCACACACCTGCCTTTGGTCCCTTCTACAGACTATCTGCTCGGAAAGGGGACTTTGTTCCAGGGATAAGAAGAGGTTCCCCTAAGACAGGCTCCTAGCCACTGTGAAAGCACGGACCTCTGAAGTGAACCAACACTCTTCCTCCTCAGAGACGACCTCCTTTGTTCCAGTCTAGATGTAATCAAGACTTTCTGCACAACATCCCCAACGTGGGAGCCGCTTCCGGCTCAGCAGCCACCATGACTGAGGCCTCGGCGGTGCCCTTGCTGCCGGGTGCAGACCTGCTCAGCTGCAGGTCCTGTGCTGTTTCTAACAACTGCTTTTATTGGGCTGCAGTCCGAGGAACCAGATCATCAAGATTGCTATAATTCTATAATCAATAAGCTGAAAGTATGGTTCAAAAGGACCTCTCTTTCATCAAAAGCATTAGGTTGTACCGTATGAAACCGGCTTCATCTTTTGTTACACAAAAGTCTTTTTTTGCTTTCCCAAGGTTTTCAATAATGATTCTAACAGATACGGTCCCCAAGTACAAAAAGGCTACTTCCACATGTTAAAGCATGTATATAGAGGCATCCACATGAAAGAATTTCCCTGCTCACCAACATCAAGATAAACTTCAAAATTAATAATTTTCCTGCCCAGAAAATTGCGCTCCCTTGAGAACTCACGCAACAAATGTGCTCTTGACGAAGTTGCAAAGGAATATTGTTGTAAGTGAATCATGATTTTAAGAACAAAGGCTCACTTTTCAAAGAAAGAAATCATGTGATTTATCTTTTTTATCATTTCAGTTTCATATATCTGAAACATTAGGAGACTAGTGAGGAGACTACCTGGTAACTTATAAAATCTCGACCTGCCCGGCCAGCATGGCTCAGTGGTTGAGCGTCAACCTATGAACCAGGAGGCAATGGTTCGATTCCTGATCAGGGCACATGCCCAGGTTGTGGGCTCGATCCCTAGTAGGGGGCGTGCAGGAGGCAGCTGACGAATGGTACTCTCATCATTGATGTTTCTCTCTCTCTCTCCCTTCCTCTCTGAAATCAATAAAAACAAGTTTTTTTAAAAAAAATCTCTACCTAATAGATAAAATTCCATTTTTTGACAGATAGTCATGAACACTTCCTCTGTGCTGACTGTGCCAGGGCATGTACACCTCTGTAGGATATAAAGAGCACTGTCCTCCAACAGTTTTAATTCACTTGAGGAAACATCACTCCTAAAACTACAATACAGTAGCCTGTTAAAGTCACTATTTGGACTCTCAAAAAACATACATTTCACATGAAGTGAAACTGTCTTCAACTAGAATCAGCCCAGAAGATTTCTTTTCCATCTTGGTTCTGCTTCTGAAATAATGCTTATGAGGATTAAAATTTTTCCAATGTTAAAAGAAGACATTTTCCACAGACTACACCCCAATTACACCTAGAACTGAAAACCACAGAATCCGCATGTGCTAAAGTAATAAGATATAAAATTGTGCATTTTCTTCAACTTGCTCCATGCAAGTCCAGTTTCTAAAAGTATCAAATGCACTTAAATTTCACGTTCTAAACCTAAGACGGAGGCACAGCTACAAACACAGGGGTGTAACCTGACGACACGACAGCAAATAAACACGTGAATGACACGCACTTCAACTCGGAGCACTGCTCAGAAGTATTTGCCAGTGTAACGGCTTAATAAAAACATCGCTGAATCTGAACGAAGAAAGAAACTATTGATTCGTACTTATATCCGGGAAATGGACACTCCCTCAGCAGAGCCTGGCCCTGAGGCGCTGTAGCTGGCGTGACTTTGAACCCACGTTCCTGCCCTTCCCTCGTCTCCTACGCGGGGGGTGGCCTCTCACTCCTGCATGGGAAGACCTGCTTCCTGAGGCCTTTGCCATTTTACAATGAAGAAAAGGAGATTCTAAACCACGCCAGAAAAAAATGTCTATCTCAAAATTGGAGCACATTTTAAGGAATAAAAAGTTTTAAACTCAGTATCTTTTAGGGGAATGTTTTTTGTATTAAAATCCTCAGTCCGAAAAAGTATAGCAAGTTTACATTTTCACTTACCTGAAGAGCTCTAAAGTAAATTTTTGCCGATTTTAAAGCTATTAATAATGACTACCATTTATTAAAAGCCTCCTTGGTCAGGAATCTTACAGACACAATTTTTACGTGTTTGTGGTTTAAATGTGCACATTTTTCTTTAGGAGGCTGCACTATTATTCATCTCTTCTTAGGATACTCACACTATTAGCCAACAGGACATACAACTAGATCCTTCACTTCCCTGCTTGCCTTTTTCTTTGAAAAAGCATTCTAAAAATAAACAGTGCTAACACACACAGTTGCTATTTTTTGAGTTCACCTAGATTTCAAAGCTTACACATTCAGAAAAAGCAAGAACGGAGCCAGGGTGGAGGGGTCAGGACGGCAGGGACCTCGCCTGCCCGTGTCCACGGCCAGGCTCCCAGGCCTGCGCTAGTGGACAATGCGACCCTTTCTTTGTAGCAACTCAGACCCCTGATTATCTCTCCACAGAGGCATTGCTATTAAAGACACCAGCAGCACCTCATGACTCAAATAGGAATATAGCTCTGATCTCTCCTCTGGAGAAACGCTGACTCGCCAGACAACCCAGGATCACAGTGACACCACAATTAGTGTGCTGCCTACATGAGAAAGCTCGGTGGGTCTCTGTGATCTGTTGTAATTAACTAGTTGTTAATAACAGGAAAGGAGCAAAGGGAAGGCCAGACATTTTAGGCATGTTCCCTACAAAACACTGGGGCAGGGGGACTGGACAAAGAAAAGACACATACATGCCCAGTGAAGCTGGCATGACTAGGGAAGGTGCTTTCTGTTGGCCACACCTAGGAACAGAGGTCACTGGCCAGAATGGGTGTGGCCACTGCAAGTGCAAGGCAATTTGGGATACTGAATTCCCTGAACAAAAAAGCTTGCTCCGTGTGCTCTTGGCTCTCTCGGCATGTTGCACTTGATTCTGGGCGTGTGGGGCTCTTTCGCTCCAGTTCCCCTGCATTTGCCCAGCCACGTGGACCCCCACACAATGGACTAATGGACTGCAACTAGCCTGATGCTGAACGGGACCAGGAAACTCTAGACCAGCGGTTCTCAACCTGTGGGTCGCGACCCCTTTGGCGGTCGAACGACCCTTTCACAGGGGTCGCCTAAGACCATCCTGCATATCAGATATTTACATTAGGATTCATAACAGTAGCAACATTACAGTTATGAAGTAGCAACGAAAATAATTTTATGGTTGGGTCACAACATGAGGAACTGTATTTAAAGGGCCAGAAGGTTGAGAACCACTGCTCTAGACACTGGCTTGCTTTTAGCGTTACTGAAACCCCAGCGACACTGCTTCTATGACTGGCCTAAGAGAAATGGGGCTTTGGAAACCCAGGGATGTAATTCCACGCAAATAAAAATCACTCATCCTCCCATGCGAGTTTCAGAAAATTCTTTTTCTCGGGATATCGTCAGAATTCCACCCAAGCAGCGCCCAGTGGGGAAGGGGACTCCTCCCCTGCGTCCGATATCATCTGCATGCGGCAGCGTCCCATCAAATGCTCCGTTTCTGAATGGAGACTCGGACCAGAGGGCTCTGAATTCTTTCCCAGCCAGAACTCAAGGACTGAGGCTGCTGAACCCAAGTCCAGTCCAAACCCACCAGCCTAACACCTGGTGCTTGCCTTCAAAGCTCAACATCAGGAAGTATTAGTGTGAGATCATTTGAAAGCTATATAGTGCACTTACTATTTTTTTTAATTCTCACCTGAGGATATTTTTTCCATTGATTTCTAGAGAGAGTGGGACAGAGGGAGGAGGGGAGAAAGAGAGAGAAAGAGAGGTGAGAGAGAGACATCACTTGGTTGCCTCCTGCACTGGTCCCTACCAGGGCTGGGGAACCTGCAACTGAGGCATGTGCCTTAATGGGGAATCAAACCCAAGACTCTTTGGTCCGAGGGCCAATGCTCTAACCCAGGGGTGGGCAAACTTTTTGACTCGAGGGCCACAATGGGTTCTTAAACTGGACCGGAGGGCCGGAACAAAAGCATGGATGGAGTGTTTGTGTGAACTAATATAAATTCAAAGTAAACATCATTACATAAAAGGGTACGGTCTTTTTTTAGTTTTATTCATTTCAAACGGGCCGGATCCGGCCCGCGGGCCGTAGTTTGCCCACGGCTGCTCTAACCACTGAGAAAACAAGCCAGGTTCATTTATTGTTTTAGACAGTAAATAATATACTCCTGAAGTAAGCCAGGCCATCAGAAAGCATGCTAGTCTACTTATAAAATGGCATTTACTGAATTGGGTCTTGGTAAAAAGGCATTATACTTTAATCCTAAAATATGATTTAAAAAATGAAGTTCTTAGTGTTGCTGACTTTGTGGTAAATGACCCTGTTTGTTGCATAATCATATGACGTGTCCTTATAAATACTGAAGGGGTCCAGAGCAGGCCCGCCTGAGGTGTGCCCCTTTGACAGGTGGATTATTTGGGGGTGAAGGCAATCGAGACCCTGCAGGCTCACAAGCAACTTTTACCTCTGGGCCTTGCCCATGGTAAGAGTTATCACCTATCTGAAAGGGAGAGCACGCTTATAATGACTGAACACCTGCTCTTCCTATCTTCCTGGGAAATTACACTCTCCTCCGAGCCTCCGGACATCTTGCCTCATTCCTTGGCTCAGGAGGTCTTGTATACCTCGTTGTACTTTTCTGTCTCTGAACCTTTCATGCATGTAGGGATCCTGTATATACATATGCAGTTAAATCTGGTTATATTCTCTTATTAATTTGTCTCACGTAGATTAATTACTAGAAAAGACAAAGGAGCCTCGAAGTGTTGTAGGCAGTTAGAAAAGAGCAGAGCACTGACGATGGGCCAGGCACAGAAACGCACCAGGGAAGAAAGCCCTGGGTGCCTAGCAAGGGGCAAACTGGGAAAACAAGAACCTCACTCCCAGGGTAACCTTTCCTCCCTAGCATATTGCTCCTCGTGGGGTTTGGTTTTCATATCGCTGGTCATTCCGTTTAGACACCCCAGACCTTCAGATAACATCTCCCTGAAGAGAGCATCTAGGCCTCAATTGTATTTCAGCTCCAGGCCCAGAAAAGCAACAAAACCAGACAAGGGACACCTTGGTTGCCTCAGGACCAGCTGCAGTGACTAATGACCCCAGCCCTGGCTCCAATCAACCCATGGAGCCCACGACCCTGAGAGGGCACACCTGGAAAGCTGATGCACATTCTATTGAGACCCTCCCCTGAGACCAAGATCTCCCCTAAGATTTCCACCTGCAAGAGAGAGAGAGAGAAATATGCTCAGGATGAAGGGCCCAGGGCAAACTCTCCCTCAGGGGAGCACACTGGTGCCATTCTCATCCCCCTTCTTCCTCTAAGAGACCCCAAAAGACTTGCAACCAGGGGAGCAATGGGCAGTGGAAGCTTGTCCTGGGCTAACTCCCTGAACCTGTCCCCAAGGCCCCCTTTTCTCTGGCTTCCCTGTGAGCCACAGCAGCCCAGCCCAGGTTCCTCTGTTGCTTCTTCATTCTAGGCCAGTGATGGCGAACCTATGACACGCGTGTCAGAGGTGACACGTGAACTCATTTTTTTGATTGATTTTTCTTTGTTAAATGGCATTTAAATATAAAAATAAATATCAAAAATATACATCTTTGTTTTACTATGGTCGCAAATATCAAAAAAGTTCTATATGTGACACGGCACCAGAGTTAAGTTAGGGTTTTTCAAAATGCTGACATGCCGAGCTCAAAAGGTTCGCCATCACTGTCCTAGGCTAACTCCCTGAACCTGTCCCCAAGGCCCCCTTTTCTCTGGCTTCCCTGTGAGCCACAGCAGCCCAGCCCAGGCTCCCCTGTTGCTTCTTCTAGGCCCTTCCTTGTTTCACTGTCCTACCTACATTTTTGCTCAGCCAATAAATTCTTACTTACTTTGCAAAAAAAAAAAAAAAAAAGGCTCAGATTAGAGAAACCCTATTCCGTAAACCATGACGTGATGAGTTATCTTCCAGTGGTTTAAATCTCTATGTGAGATAACTGACCTATTCAAGACAATTCTAAGTGGAATTGATGCTCAACTCTAACACTTGCCAGGCTGCACAGAGCCCAGAACAGTGTTTCTAAGTGAGGCCTGGGAACCGGTTAGGAAGGCACATACACGGGCCCATCCCAGTCCCACCAAAGCAGACACTCAAAACTCTGGCCCAAGTTCTGACCAGCCCTCCAGGGACAGTTACCAGACTGTCAGCAGACAATTAACAGGTTGTTGTTTCTCCCAAAGTGCTTCTTCCTACCTCATCTGAATGTTTCTGGGAAGACTGTTTCTGGCTGGGCTAACAGGCCTTGTGCATCAACCTGATGTGGGGGGAGAGGTTCTAATGGAGGCTCAGGGCGTGGAGCTGGGGCCAGCTCTGCACCACTCCCGGGGCCCAGGGCGGTGGGTCACCTCCCTGAGCTTCAGGGTTTGCTGAGGACGGGAGGATATCATCACGTAGTGACAGCGCTCTCTCTATATGTGAGCTGTGACGCCCCACTGCTACCCTGTGCCCTCTGAGGTGAGGGGAGAGGAAGCATGTAGGAAACGAGATGCTCCCAGGGCCCGGGAGGGAGGAAACGGGTCAGCACCGTGCAGGTCAGCGGCATGCCACAGAGGTGGGGGAGGAAACACAGAGGACCGGTTGAAATTGCTTTGTTTTCTTAGTGTTGATGGGGGCCTTTTCAGCTCTCTAAAGAAGAGTAAGAATAATAACCCGCTTGTGAAATCAGAGCTGAAATTCTAAATTAGGAGGGAAAAGTGTATTTTTCAGCCTCTCGCAGATCCACACGGCAGCAGGAAGATAAGCCTGTCACACAGGATTAGTGGGTGGAAAGGGATGAGAAATGACATCCTGGTGACACACGTGGAGGAAAAAATTCTCAACATCGATTCTGGATCTACTAGGAGTTCCTGCAAATGTCTCAGAGCCGTTCTCCAGGAAGTGATGAAACAGAAATACCCAGGCGCCTTCTGCATTTCCCTGGACCTGCGACAGCATAGAGTTGGCAGCTGCATCTCCTGAGAGACACGGGGAAGAGAGAGCTTTAAAAAAAACTGTAACATAAGCTTCAGCATCAAGGTGAGAGCCTCTCCGCTGGAGTACTGAAGTCGTGAGGAGGCTCCTGCCAGGGTGCAATTCAAGACAGACACCTGAGGAGAGTGCAGTTGAGGGTCTGCAAACCATGGCCCCTGAACAAAATTCAGTAGGCGAAGAGGGATTTTTACATTTTTAAAGGGTTTATATAAAAAAACAAAAACAACAAAAAAACAAAAACAAGGAAGAACATGTCCGAGAGGCCACTACACTGGCAGAGATGAAACCCATGTGCTCTCTGGCCCTTTTCAGAAAGTTGCCGGCCCAGCCCCAGCTCCAGCCACAGAGCAGCTCCCTACAATAATGTCACTGATTCTTTCAAACGAGCATGCCGAAACAGTCAGGGCTGGGGTAGATGCTTTTGAACACCCTCAACGGAGACACACTGTCACGCGCTTAGAACAGACTTCATCTTTGTAAAAGCCGAAACAAGGGAAGCAATTCAGATGAGAAGTCATACAATTTGAAATACATAATGAGGTGTGACGGGTGAATAGCTCACTGGCATTCCCGTGTGAAAATAAACTAGCTCAAAGGTCAAGTTCAAAACAACCACCACCCGAGGATGGTGTGGGCTCCCCCAGGGACCAGTTAATCAGCTCCATGATAGACACAAGGTTGAATACTTTCGACTCACTCCTCAAATTTGGGTATCGCTGCAGCATAGTGACTGTCATTTGAGGCTTTAAGAGACTAAGTAAGCCACCGTCTCCAAGTGGCCTGCCCCAAGCCAACAGGAAGGACAGGAGGTGAGCCCCACAGGCCTCACCCTGGGGCCCAGCAGGACTGGGAAGGAGAGAGGATTCCCAGAAAGAACTGGCTAGGTAACCTAGACTTAACGATGTCACCACAGCACAGTCTTCTGCACTGAACATTATGGAGCAATCTGAGCTGTTCCTCCATCACCATCTTCCCATACACATGTCAACAACCTTGGCAGCCAGAAGTCCCAATGTTTTCGGGATTCAGACCGTCTCTGCATATCCTCTACCTTAACCTATGTTTTCACATCTGATCAACTAGTCCCTGCATTATTTCAGTAGCCTCTTAGCTCCCACTGACCACGCACACCACAGACCAGGGGGTACCGAGTGCCCCTGCGAGGCTGTCCCTCCCATGAACAGAGACCCCGTACCAGGTAAAGCCCCTCCAGTCTGCACGGCTCCACGGCCAATCCAGCCTGTTGTTGCCACCAATGGCTGGTGCCTTTGCTGAGTTTATGTGCCAGGAAGGGGAACAGTTACATTCATCATCTCAGTTAATCTTCCTGCTCCTAAGGTGTGTTTTATTTATGCCCATTTTGTAGATTTAAAAAAACTGAGTTTTGTCCAGAGTAACACGCACATAAGTCCAGCTGACGCCCTTCTGGCTCCAAAGCCTGGCACCCTCCCCAGCCGTAAGTCCACTGCTCTCCACGCTGAGCCAGTCTTCACGCCAGTCTGAACCACTGCCACTCCCAAACACACCCTGCATCTCCCACAGCCCACGTCTGCAAACGTCACCATCTGTCAGTGCGGACGAAACACCACTTCACGCAGAAGGTTCTCTACACCGAGAAGCGACGCCCTCCTGTCTAACGGTATTCACCCCTTCACCCAGGAGGCGCCCTCCAGCTGCTCAAAGTCTGTGGAGGCTGGGACCTGTCTCTATAAATTCATCTCCCACCCACCCTCACAAGCTAAGCAACCAACTCATTGTTGACTTAATATCAGCAAAATACTTCCATTCAAAGACAAACGATCACAAGGGATTCAGTAGTGACAAACAATTTAAGTTTCATTATTTGGTTAAAATTATGTTTACTGCATTCTAATAAAGATATATTATTCCCTATTTAGCTTTACTTGATAAAGTCTATTGTTTTTTCAATGCAAAACATTTATGAAAACTCCTGTATGACAAAAGTCCTCACACATCACCTCAGTTTGTCCACAATGGATCTGCATTAGCCTAACAAATACAGAGGACTTTCTCCACCAAGTCAAGAATCTGAAGCTGACCCAGCCGGCCTGGCTCAGCGGTTGAGCATTGACCTATGAATCAGGAGGTCACGGTTTGATTCCTGATTCCCAGTCAGGGCACATGCCCAAGTTGAAGGTTTGATCCCCAGTAGGGAGCATGCAGGAGGCAGCCAATCAATGATTCTCTCTCATCATTGATGTTTCTATTTTTATCTCTCTCTCCCTCTCCTTTCCTCTGAAATCAATAAAAACATATTTTAAAAAAATCTGCATCCAGCCAATCACTCTGGAGAGTAACAGAGACGTCATTATCCCTCATATTCTCGTGGAAAAACCACTTGACCCAACCATGATGAATATCCTATATAATAAAAGCCTAATATGCAAATTGATTGGTGGAACGACCAGTCACTATGACACGTACTGACCACCAGGGGGCAAACGCTCAACACAGGAGCTGTCTCCAGCTCACAGGCCCTAGACCAGCCAGGGCAGGTGCCAGTGGGGGCCCCCCGATCACCCCGCCCATCACCCCACAGATTGGCCCTGATCGCCCGCCAGGCCTAGGGACCCTACCCATGCATGAATTTCGTGCACCGGGCCTCTAGTCAGAGAATAAAAAGACCAAAAGGGAGGAGTGCTTTTCTCTCCAGAAGGACATAAAGGACATAACAAATGACAACTGTGACGACAAGAGTCTGTCTAATGGAGCAGATTTATACACGCTGAAAATCCCTCCTCGGCTCCCACTGACAAAGGCGAGAGTATAACCAGGAAGCCTGCCTCCACCTCCCCGAGGCTGTGGTCCCGCAACACCCGCTGAGGGAGCTGGGCACCAAAGGCCTGCTGCGAGTAGAGCTCAGGGCACTGCAGTCATCTGCAGCCATCAGCGCTGGTGGCTCCAACAGAAGAAGCTCCCCCCGCCCCCCCACACACACACACACTCCCTACCTTCCTCCTTTTCTTTGCCTTCCCAATTTCTCTCATCTTCCTCTTTCTCACTGGTCTGGGGTTGGTTCTCAGTCCCAATTAGCCGGCTTATTTTCAGGTTCACTGAGGAATTTTTTTCATTCTACTTGCAATGCAATAATTATTCTTAAAATTAATATCACTAAGTTCCAGCTCACCTGATGGCCACCTCAGAACCACGTGTGCCCTAGGATTTTCATGTCGAGTATGCACGTCTGCACAGCAGCATGGCCTTGCCCGCTAAGGCTGGTGGTGAGGGAGACGCGGGGACACCAGTCATGCATCCCACCACCGGCAAGATGAAGCAGCTTTTGTTTTCACGGAAGATGATTTAAACTAACATTCATTTCAGTTTCACAGCTTACAGTTTTGTTCTTGAACTTGTAAATTGCTTCAGCACTCTAGTTACAGAAGAGCTATAAGCATTATAGAGCACGAGTCTAGTTCCCTGTTTACATCTATAAGCAACATTATCATTAAAATCACTGAAATCAACCCTGAGGCTCTAAGGCAGTGGTTCTCAACCTTCCTAACGCCGTGACCCTTTAATACAGTTCCTCATGTTGTGGTGACCCGCAACCATAAAATTATTTTCGTTGCTACTTCATAACTGTAATTTTGCTACTGTTATGAATCGTAATGTAAATATCTGATATGCAGGATGTATTTTCATTGAATTAAAGCATAGTGATTAATCACAAAAACAATATGTAATTATATATGTGTTTTCCTATGGTCTTAGGCGACCCCTGTGAAAGGGTCGTTCGACCCCCAAAGGGGTCGCGACCCACAGGTTGAGAACCGCTGCTCTAAGGTTTTCCTTTTCAAAGGAGCCCCTACGAGCTTCCGATCATGGTCACTCCAGTGGCAATAATGGGGACTCGTGGGCTTTATAGGGAGCGGGACCCCTGACACACCAAGGTTCTAAGGAGGCAAAGGGTGTCAAGGTACCAGCAGCTGCGGCGATTTTGCTAACAGGCCCCAAATATTGCACTCATACTTGTTAACTTTCCTCTCTCTCAACTTCCACAGCACGTCATGCTCTGCCTCTGTGTCCGCGTTACCTACGCCTCCTTCCTTCCACAGAACTCCCTACACTCAGGCAGGACAAGGCAGCCTGTGGGTCCCACTGCAGCCAGCACAGGGCTGGGCGTGGAGTGGGCGCTAGGGAGTGACCACTTCAGGTGGCAACGCGGCCCAGCTTTTACTCTGGGATCAGCTCTTTTCAGAATTCAGCCTCCCAGTGACCATAATGGCTGCTATCACACCTTTGTGAAGCCAGACAACACCTGTAGGTGTAGATCCAGGTGAGCAAACAGCTCCCTGAGGCTCCACAGGTAAACGCCCACACCAAGTAAGGAGCCATGACACAGGACTCTCAGAGCAAAAGTCCCATCTTCCTGGATTTCCCACAAATACCCCAGAGCATTCCACTCAAATATTGAATAAGGTGGAAATATTAAAATATTTTCAGAGAACAATGTCGTCCAGCCACAAATAAAGGTACCATTTCATTCTACGAGAAATATGCACATAAATTTTAATAGCAGAGAACTCTCGTGTTATCAAATGTGCACATCCTCTCAAAAGTCAAAGCTGCATAACTCACACCCAGGGAAACGGAAAATCGTTCCAGCTCTTAGCAGTCAAATCAGAACCCTGCTCAGGAGTCCATCGTTGCAGACTTTGAGCAACAATGTACTGAAGGAATTGGAATAACTAATAAGAAAACTTTAATATTAATAAGAGGCTAAAACATAATTAAACTTACACAATTCTAGTCTAGATTGGTAGAGCATGTGATCCATCAGTTCATCCACACGTGAATGATACGGTATGTTTATGATCAAGTGCTTCAGTCTTGAAGGCATTCAAATACTTTTTTCTGAACTAAGCAAAGTAAATCTATAAGAGACAGACACCGTTAACAGAATTTCCACACATCACACAAGTCACAACTATAATGCAAGGGATAAAATATTGTATTTTATTCATGAGAACATCTCTCTGATGTTCCTACCAAAGTAACGCTGTGGACCTGCCGGTATCAAAGACTCAAAAGTAACTGGACTCCATTTCTGGAAAACTGGCCCATGCTCTGGATATTTGAAGTCAGATGCACAGCTGTCCTGATAGACAATTTCCCTCCTTGGAGACACTGCATCCTGTTTTTCACATATCTTGCAGAGGCATATAAGAAAATTTCACAGCAGATAAATAAAACAGCAGTTTTCTTATACTAAGTCATATAATACATATTACTCACTACATGGGTCAATAACAAGTTTAAATCTTTATTCACATCAATAAAGAGAATTATTCCTTTTAGCCGTAAGACATTCTGTTGTACATATGAATATCTTTGACCACAGCTAATAAGCTCATCATTTTACATAAAGATTTGCACAATTCCTAGCACAGATTTTACTAAAATAAACACCACTACTATCTTTCTTCAACTAAATAACCAACAATAAATAGAAAACTGCATATTGTTTGTTGAAAATAATTATTTTGTTGTTTTATGTGCACATAAATTAAAATAAAAAATACAGTAGAGTATGCTTTTGGGGGAATCAGATAATGTAACAGTGAAACAAAAACGACTCCTCAGGTGACAGCCTCACATGACATGAGGCAAACTAAAGTATCCAGTCCCAAACCCAAGCCTGATACAGGGAAACAGGAAAAACAGGCATGGGTACCATGGTGGGCCATCCAAAAGGGTGATAGTCCAAGAAAGAACAGCTGACATTTATTTCATCTTCTTTTTTAAAATTTTTATTTATTTTTATTGATTTGAGAGAGAGAGAGAGAGAGAAACATCAATATGAGAGAGAAACATGAATCGGTTGCCTAACACACATAGCACGACACTCCAACTAACTGAACCACACAGGCAGGGCTTGTTTGATCTTCTTGATAGGAAAGGCAACACGTATTCTCTTTAAAAGATGCTAATTTAAAAGACAGAATCTGCCCTAATATAAATATTATTAAGCTCTATTAACAAACACACACATAAACACGGGCATAACCACAGAGGTGTTTATGCAAGCTCTCGAAAATCACAGAAAGTGGCATACACACCATTGTTTCAAGCACTCAAAGCCAGATACATTGCAGTTCCTATGATAACCAAAGGTTTCGTGCAAGCAAAGTAGAAGTCTCATTGCTCAATTACCTCTCTCTGCAGCCAATGCTTTACATGTGCAAAGTCTGCCATTAAAACTTACTTGGTTTAATATGATTCTATCTGTCACAGAAAAGACTTATTACATTCAACATGCCAACTGTTTGTTTTCCCCATCATGGCGGGAATGGCTTCCACACACAAGACAAAAGAGAAAGGTTCAAGATGCTAGCTGCTCAGAAGCTGATATTATCTCTCAGTTTGCCTGGCTTATAGAAAAATATCCATTTATGTTAAAACCTATCATCAAAGTGGGTACAAAGAGTACATGACAAGCCCACAGCTAACACTGTACTCAACAGTGAAAAGCTGAAAGTTTTCCTTCTAAAATCAGGAACAAGACAAGGTGTCCACTTTCACAAGTTTTACTCAGCAGAGTACTGAAAGTCCTAACCATAGCAGTGAGGCATGAAGAGAAATGAAAGGCGTCAAAACTCAAAAGGAAGAAGGAAAACTGTCACTATTTACAGATGATATGATATTAAGTATAGAAAATACTAAAGGTGCCACCAAAAAACTTAGAACTAATAAATTAATTCAGTAAAGTCACAGTATACAAAATCAATATTCAGGAACCAGTTGCTTTTCTATCTATACTTATAATAGGGTAATATGCAAATTGGTCCAGGACACCGTCATGTAATGACCGAACAGCAGGAAGGCGGGGCAGCGAGCTACAAGCAGTGGAGAGCTACAGGAGGGTGGGGCAGTGGGCGGAGAGCTAAAGGAGGGTGGGGCAGTGGGCGGAGAGCTACAGGAGGGTGGGGCAGTGAGCTAGGTGCAGTGGAGAACTAGGAGTGGCAGTGGGTGGGGTGGCCAGCTGAGGCAAGCAGCAGTGAGCTACTCGCACACGGATTCTTACGCAGGGCCACTAGTATACTAATAATAAACTATCAGAAAGAGAAATTAAGAAAATCCCATTTACAGTTGCAGCAAGAAAAATAAAACACCTAGGAATAAATTTAACCAAGGAGATAAAAGAACTGTATTTTGAAAACTATAGGACATTGATAGAAGAAACGAAAGAGACAAATAAATGGAAGGGGATTTTGTGCTCATAGATTACAAGAATTAATATTGCTAAAATATCCATACTGCATAAACAAATCTACAGATTCAATGCAATACGTATAAGCATTCTTCCCAGAAGTAGAACAAACAATTTGAAAATTTGTATGGAACCACAAAAGATCCCAAATAGTCAAAGCAATATTGAGAAAGAAGAACAAAGCTGAGGCATCATGCTCTCTGATTTCAAACTATACAGTGAAGCTGTATTAATCAAAACAGTATGGCACTGGCATAAAAACAGACTCATTGATCAGTGGAACAGAATACAGAGCTGAAAAATAAACCCACCTATATATGGTCAACTAATTTACGACAAAGGAGCCAAGACTATATAATGGAAAAAGGATAGTCTCCAGTAAATAGTGTTGAGAAAACAAACTGGACAGCCACATTCACAAGAATGAAACTGGCTAACTATCTTACACCATGACAAAAATTAACTCAAAATGAATTGAAGACTTAATTGTAATCCCAATACATTAAGCTCCTCGAAGAAAGTATTGGTGATATGGTCCTTGACATCGAACTTGGCAATGACTTTTTGGATCTGAAACCAAAAGCAGAGGCAACAAAAGCAAAAATAAGAAAGTGAGACTACATCAAACTAAAAATTTTCTGCATAGCAAAAGAAATCATCAAAAAAATGAAAAGGCCCTAAATCGGAGGAAATATCTGCAAATCATTTATCTGATAAGGAGTTAATATCCAAAATCCATAAGGGACTCACACAACTTAAAAGCAAAAAGAAAAAATCCAATAAAAAATGGCAAAGAATCTGAATAGACATTTTTCCAAAGAAGATATAGATAGCCAACAGGTACATGAAAAGATGCTCAACATCACTAATCGTCAAGGAAATGCAAAGCAAAACCGCAATGAGATAACATCTCACACCTGTTAGAATGGCTATTCTCAAACAGATAAGCAGTACTGTGTTGTCGTAGATGTAGAGAAAAGGGAACCCTGTGCCCTGTTGGAGGGAGTATAAGCTGGTGCAGCCACTCTGAAAAACACATGGAGGTTCCTCAAAAACTTAAAAATAGAACTACCGTAGGGTCCAGCAATCCCACTTCTTGGTATTTCTCCAAAGGAAATAAAATCACTGTGTCGAAGACATATCTATACTCCCATGTTCACTGCAGCATAATTTGCAATAGCTAAGACATGGTAACAAGCTAAGCATCCATCAATGGATGAATAAAGAAAATGTGGTGTATATTCCATCAATGGAATATTATTCAGCCATAATAAAAAGAATAAATCTTGCCATCTGAAACAACATGGATGGATCTAGAGGGTACTGTGCTAAGTGAAATAAGTCAGACAGAGAAAGACCAATCCTGTACGACCTCACTTATATGTGGAATCAAAACAAAATCACCAAACTCATATAGATACAGAGAACAGACTGGTGGCTGCCGGGAGGGGGAGGGAGGGTGTTGAGGGATTGAAACAGGTGAAGGGGTCAAAAGGTACAATCCTCCAGCTATAAAATATATCATCATAGCATGGTGACTATAGTGAACTATTTGCAAATTTGAAAGTTGCCAATAGAGTAAATCTTAAAAGTTCTCATCAAAAGCAAAAATAAATACTCTTTAATTATGAATGGTGATGGATGCTAACTAGGCTTATTATGGTGATCATCTCACAATATATACAAATATCAAATCAGTATGTTGTAAACCTAAAACTAATATAATATTGTATGTCAATTACGTATATCTCGATTTTTTAAAAATAGAAATAAGAGTGGACTAAAGGGATTCACTCCAATACTGTAACCTTTTCAACTTTACCTTGAAAAATTGTAGAGCATAATATTGTAAACATTAATTTGTAACTCAGAGAATTACCTATCAGATGACATCTAAGTGTATTCTGAGTGTAGTTTATTAATTACATGTAAAACACTTAATTAGCAAGACCCTCTGTGATGCCTTTATAAAAGAAATAAAATTCTGACTTAAGCGTCATATATTAACAAATGCTTGCAAATACCAAACCACTAACTATAACTGCAGAAATTTTTGGCTGGTCAAGGCAGCTTTGCTTGAAAAAGAGAAGAAAATGATAAATTTTGTGATATATATTCTTTGCCCCACCCCTCCACCCCC
>NW_005871265.1:138737-146858 GCF_000147115.1 Myotis lucifugus | reverse complement strand
ACTTCCCATTTATTTAGTTAAGTGGTAATAAACAAAGGTTGTGATAAGTAAAGGAAAACAAAATAGTTGATATGATGCTAATATACTGTAAAGTTTCTTTTGCTTATACAAGTCACCCAGTCACTATTAAATTTCAGTGTTTTCATCTAGAGAAAAACCGACTTCCTAGAGCGATTATGATGATTAAATGAACGCACACAATGCCAGTGAAATGACTGGTTCCTTTACTGTCAGAAAGGTGCAACAACTTGCCAAAGTTCATGTATTACATAGCAAGGAACAACCATTTTCACCCTATTCTCTGTCCATGCAAGACAGATGGTACTGCACTAGAGCCTGCTAGAGCCCTATTCCTGGTACCACATGACATACACACATAATTCATATAGTGTATATGTCTAGTATGCATACATATATAGTGTATAAACAGTGCCCACACATATATGCATTCATAGTGCATGCACATACATAGTGTCCATACACATATACACACATATAGTTCATATATACATATAGTGTACATACATATATTCATGTAGTGCATATGCATATCATATGCATACATATAGCATATATACATATATTATATATATACCTATAGTGTAGATAAGTATCATCTCTATCTATATAATAAAAGCCTAAGCGACCATTACGGTGGAATGACCAGAACGACCAGTTGCTATGATGTTCACTGACCACCAGGGGGCAGACACTCAACACAGGAGCTGTCCCCTGGTGGTCAGTGTGCTCCCACAGGGGGAGCGTTGCTCAGCCAGAAGCTGGGCTCACATGGCTGGTGAGCACAGCAATGGTGGCGGGAGCTTCTACCGCCTTCCGCAGCAGCGCTAAGGAGCAGTGAGCTGAGCAGTAAGGGAGCAGCAAGCAGGCAGGTGGTAAGGAGTGAGGGGTCCTCGACTGCAAGAGGAATGTACAACTGCGAGAGGGCCCAGGCCGGGCTGAGGGATCCCCCCCCCCGCCCCAGTGCAGGAACTTCTAGTCCTATATAATAAAAGGCCAATGTGCAAATTGTCCCACGGGCAGGAGTTCGACCGACTGGGAGTTAGATGTGCGCTGACCACCAGAGGGTGGCATGGAACATGGCGGGGAAGGGAGGCCCCGGCTGGTGGTGGCGACAGGCAGCTGACATACACTAGGAACCCTACCTGTGCATGAATTTCATGCACTGGGCCTCTAGTACATATATAATAGACATGCACATATACAGTATAAACACATATAAGCACAGTTACACACATATAATGTATGTATAGTGTATATACAATGTACATGTGGTATAAATACAAACATATGTACAATGTACATACAATAGTGTACATACATCGAGACCCTGAAAGGGCCCTGAATACTACCAACCTTTAACACACCTTAGACCTGCTGCTAGTTCTCCATGAATTTTTTTTCAAACTAAACTCAGACAGGATTTTTAAAAACGAATTCCGATGAATAGAGCTAGTGACACCAACACAGTGAAAACGGCACAACCCGCTCCTTGGAGGTCTGGCTTGACAGAAGTTCAGCTCTTTCCTCCTGCAGGATGTGCATGCAGGCTGATCAGCAATGAGGTCAGTGTTCTTTTGAAAAATCAGAAAAGAAACTTGTCCTCATGTTTTGGCCTTTGAGACAAAGCCTCTTATTAACAAAGTAACTAATGAACTTCTTGAGTCACATTATTCTTAACTTCCTGGAGAAACAGACAAACGTCCCAGGAAGAGACACAGTGTAGCCCTTCTGGGCACAACCCAATGCCACTACGGAATGTACCTGCCACCCGGCCACTCACCAAATATGACCTTTCTGATACAATATTTGCGCCTCTCTATTCATGTTTTTTTCTTTTATTGAAATAAGCTAATAAAGAGATAAATAGCCATGGGTTTATTTTTTTTAAAAAAATTAAAGCACAACTTTCTAAATGAGAGACTGCTATATGTCAACAGTATACTATAAATACAATAGTCACTAAAACAGTGGCCATTGTAGAAAAAAAATAAAGGCATGAACTCTTCTCCAAATAAATAAAAACTAGCTTCTGGGAATACAAAAAAACAAGGAAACTTACCTAAGGAAAACTGTTCATTAACTGTTAATCAAAGCTGTATTTCAAAAATGTACTTTCAGATTTTTAAAAAAGATTTCTTAATTGCAATACTTAGATACCCATGGGGGAAAAAACAACAGAATGTACACATATGGTATAAACACAAACCTTTACAATGAAAATACAGCTATCTGGAAGAATCACA
The DNA here is from genome assembly GCF_000147115.1 of Myotis lucifugus. NCBI lineage: Eukaryota > Metazoa > Chordata > Mammalia > Chiroptera > Vespertilionidae > Myotis > Myotis lucifugus. Next base: position 144,594 of record NW_005871265.1, on the reverse strand, counting down.
CAAAACAATTTTAATGTCTTTTCGATAAAGTTAAATAAAACTATATCATTTAAGTAGCGGCCTCCTCTGTTCTTTATTTGAAGCTGTGAATGGAATGAACACCGAGAGGGAGTAAGTGAACCAACAGTGAGGCCATGTAGACAGGCTGTGCGCAGTGAGCAGTGGCTGAGGCTGTGGTACTGAGCTCTGGGTCAGCTCTGCCCCCAGCCCTCCCCCAACCCCCTCCCCCCACTGCAGGAGAGATGGACCCTGTCTTCAGAAGCCCTCAACCTGCCCCCTGCCCTATTCAATCCTCTCCAATTCAGCTCCTCCCAGTGCAGCCTAAGCCCAACATCTCATAACATCTTAGGTATTCATTGTGTGTAACAGGCACTTGGCTATTAGAGTGCCCCTGGTTACCTGAGAACCTGGGGGGGGGGGGGGGGGGGGTGCAGACTTGATTTTCTGAGGAGATAGAAACGAGCCAACAAATCCCAGCCCAGCACCCGCGAGGAGGCATCCCAGGAGGAAATCTGAGGAAGAGCTCCCTGTCCAGGTAACTCTCTTTGGAACTGCTCCCATGCAAACAAATACAGACAATTCTCTTTGTAAAAACCCACAGTTCATTCGCTACAAACACAGAAGGAAACCTGGTGACCTGGGATGGGGGGCAAACCAACAGGTACAGAATTTCTATCAGGAAGAACAGTGTTTCCAAACTGAGTCTTCGGTCCACCTGGCCATGAACACGTCTGCCCTTAGACTCAGACTAGGACACACGTTTCACCTGTTCTTGTGTTTAATAAAATGGAGCCAAACACTATAATGACGCAGAAGAGCTCTGAGAAAAGCCTTTTAGGTGCTCAGAACTTCCGTAGAAAGAAGAAAAAATCATTGTATATAGGAGTTCCTACAATGTAGCTGCAAAGCAATGAAAGCAAGTTTCCATTTCCAGATAAGAACACTTCTGATGTGCATCACAGCTACCATCTTCAGAACAAGTATGGCTTTTCTTTGTAAACAAAACAATACGGATTTAAGATCGTCTTGCCACATATTTTTAAAAAGGCACACACAATGTTTTATCAGTCAACATAATATTCTCACAGACATCACCACAGGCAGCCTGTAGATGTATTAGATCTTTTGATTTACAAAACTGTCTGTGTGACCACTTTTACCCCCACAAACATGACACACACAGCAATGCGTGGCATTTCCTCCGAAGGTACACTGCCGTGTAAGTGTTGGAAGAAGTGCCATTGCTGCTGGTGCGGTTCCGTCCTGAGCGTCCGCACCGCAGCACAGAAGCCGTTTATCTCCGTCCGCCTTCTCTCTCACCTAAGTGCGCGCTACCCCCACCCCCACCCCCATGGAAGAGTCTGTGGACGTGGGCATGAGCCCTCTGAGGCCCCAGAACGACCTTTTCGGGTGTGAACTAAAGGCCGACAAAGATGAACACTTGAACGTGGATAGTGATGAAAATGAGCACCAATTGTCTTTACAAACGGTCAGTTTAGGGGCTGGTGCAAAGGACGAACTGCACATTGCTGAAGCAGAGGCAATGAATTAGGAAAGCAGCCCAATTAAAGGAACACTGGCAACTCTGAAAACGTCTGTACAGCAACAGTTTCCCTTGGCGGCTTTGAAAGCACACCACCTGTGGTCTTAGGGTTGGCGTGTGGTTCAGGGCCTGGGCAGAGCAGTGGGCAGTGCTTAGTAGCTGTGGAGGAAGAAGCGGAGTCAGAAGATGAAGAGGAGGAGGGTGAGACACTCCTGAGTGTGTCTGGGAAGCGTTCTGCAGGCGGTAGCCGGGCTCCACAGAAGGGAAACCTTGCTGACGAAGATAATGAGGAGGACAAGGACGATGATGATGATAAAGATGAAGATGGTGAGGAAGATGACGAGGAAGCTGAAGAAAAAGCTCCAGTAAAGAAATCCATAAGACATAATCCAGCCAAAAATGCACAAAAACCAAACTAGAATGTTGAAGACTCAAAACCATCAACACCAAGATCAAAAGGCCAAGAAACCTTCAACAACAACAAAATCTCCTAAGACACGGGAAGGACCTCGTTCTGTAGAAGACATTTAAGCAAAAATGCAAGCAAGTATAGTAAAGGTTCTGGGTGGTTTCAGTAGATTTCCTTTCCTTGTGCAGTGATGAGTCAAGTCCATTGGAAAAATAGAATTTTAGAACCAGAAAATAAAAGAAGAAAAAGTGCCATTGTATGAACAGTGTATCCTTTACCCCTGAAAAACCAAGTGCGTGCAGAGCGAACCCTTTCTCCACAAACCTTTCACACCCTTGTGGAGGCTGTTCACACACCCAGCGATGACACAAGGGGCCACACGGATTCGTTAGGAACACCTGGAGCCCGAGGCACGGAGTACAAATGTATGCACCTCATGCTCTGGGGAAAAAGTCAGTGTTTATACCAAGAGACTTGAAAATCTGCACACTTTCCTGGCCAGTAATTATCCTCTCATTTTTATCATAAAGGCATCTTTGACAATATAGAGGGAACGCCTATTTTATTACACGTCGTTAACATCAGCAGAATGTTCACTGCGGTTTGGGGAAGTGTTGTTATTTATGTGACCGTGGAGAGGTGGGCAAGAAAAAACCATGTCCTTCCATGAACGATGTGTGAGACTTTAACGTCAGAGAAAGGAGGGAACTTCAGGAAATTATTTAATACTTTTTTAAATACAATGAGTGCTCTCATATTTTTTATTACAAGCGATCAAATCACTCCTCTGGAATGTAAGCACAAGCATTAGCTGAGATACCAAGCGAGGCAGCTTGCTTTCCACAGCGTCTGCATCGGCACGGTCGCTTGCGTGGCATGCCACTAACAGCACACAGGGCGTGGCAGCCCTCGCTCTCCGTAGTACTTACAGGTTATCAATCTGGGAATAGATTCAGGAAATGTTTGGGTGGGATGAATGATTGCTTAGGACCTACACAGACGATAAAAGACCATTATTCTACACATGGGCTCATTACCAAACGTTTACACTAGGATTCTTTTAAACAGCAAACCCCCTAGCGCGTTTTGCATCCTCAGGCTTCAGTATATACACCGTGCTGTAAGCAGTTCGAAAAGAACAGCTGGAAGGGGGAGGCTGCACTGCAGGGCAGCAAGCAGACACAGGCTGGAAGGCCCGCGCCCCCTCAGCGGGGTTGCCTGGTCCTGGACACACTTGTTCATCTCTCTCTAAGCCTCACCTTCCGCGAGAGTCACATGGGGACGGCACTGCCTACTCCACTGCTTTCTCTCAGGGTTAAAGGTATGCAAATGCTTACCTCTCAATTAATGGAAGGAGTTTCTATTACTATTGTCATCATGCTTGTAATTCATAGAGAAGCATCTAATGCAGAAACATACTACATGCACAACAGGAAGGTTAAAAAGCCAAATTCCATCCTATTTATCACCCAAATAGAATAAAAAAAATCACTGACAATGTTGTCATGGACCAAAAACGGAAATCTCAAGGGCCCGTGTTGATGGCCGCAGCCAGATGCTCCTTCCAGAGAACACGTGTAACTTCCTGATATGACCCATGAAGTAAGACACGGCAGCCAGAGCACGGGCCCTGGGTTGGTTGCTGTCCTCATTTGTGACCTTGTCAAACCGCCAGCCTCGGCCTGGGTGACGCTGAAGAGCAGTGGTTCTCAACCTTCCTAATGCCGCGACCCTTTAATACAGTTCCTCATGTTGTGGTGACCCCCAACCATAACATTATTTTCGTTGCTACTTCATAACTGTAATTTTGCTACTGTTATGAATCGTAATGTAAATATCTGATATGCAGGATGTATTTTCATTGTTACAAATTGAACATAATTAAAGCATAGTGATTAATCACAAAAACAATATGTAATTATATGTGTTTTCCGATGGTCTTAGGCGACCCCTGTGAAAGGGTCGTTCGACCCCCAAAGGGTCACAACCCACAGGTTGGGAACCGCTGCTGAAGAGCATAAGCAGAGCAGCAGTGGCCCGCTCCACGCACTAGCTTCCCCTGGACGCGGCTTTTAATTCCTCCTTTTCACCACACACCCATGTAACTATCAGCAACAACAACAAATCTAATATTCAGACAGGAAAAGGGAAAAGTGCATGAACCTCACCCTCCTCCACAGGCGATTCTCTCCTAAAGCAACAGGAAACTTATGATAGCCTTTAAAACAACAGCAACCACCGTTTCACGCGCCCTTTTGAAATGTTTGTGCTCATCAGGAAAGTCTCCACTGGGCATGTGTTTGAGGAATTCGGTGGACGGATTCCCCATCACTTCCTGCACCCTGACCCTGGCTCAGTCTCACCGTTTCTAGGGAGATGAGTCTGGAACTCTATTCAGGGACGGGTACTCTCTTCACAACACAAAACAGGTGCCCCTCCTAAATCCAAAACACAGGTCTGTGTTTGAGTTTCCCACTGATTTTGTGAAAGTAAACAAACGTACCATTCTGTGCTATTGGGCACTTCACCAACCTCTTGCCACAGTAGCCAGCTCCCCATAAACTGCGGGCTCAGAGTGGACGGCAAAGCCCACACAGTGCCCCTTCACTGTCCACCAAATCCGCCCCGGAAGAGCCGGCTGAGTGGCCTGAGGGCTTGCAGAAGCCTCAGATGGCAAACAGACAAGTATAAAAGGACATGTTTCCTTGAAGAGAAACTCAATTCCTGATTTCCCTTATTAAAAAAAAATGTCAGGACTAGAATATAAAAGGATGTTCAGGAAAACAGCAGGTCAGGGAAGAAACCCTTCTGCCCTGGCTTCAGACTCCAGCACCTCTCAACCTGCTTTCCTCCCCCGGCTCCGGGGACGCAGCTGCCCGCGTGTGTGGAGCAAGAGCGTGTGCACCAACAGGAAGCTGGTGGAGGCCCTTCCTGGGCTCTGTGTCTCGGACCCTTCCCAGAGATGGAAAATGGGGAGAGGAGATGACCCGCCTGGAGCTCAGCATCCACTGACCAGCCCGCTAGACAGGCACCACTGCTGGTCAGAGAGGAACCGCCTGGGGAGTAGCCATCCAGTGGCCATCCTGCGAGACAGCCGGGCACCAGCAACTACTGCCTCCACAGGCCCTGGCTCTTTGTGAGTCTCTCCATAGGACGCAGACAGGTCTTATTCCAGCCTGCAGGTCTGCAGTGACGGCTGGGAGCTCTGATTCTAGATTTTTTCAAAATCGAGAATACCTCAAACCATCAAGAAGCCAGGATGGCAGGGGCAGGGCGAGTGCCAGAGACAGGCTGAGTGAAGGACGAAAGCTGTCACCTGGCCCTGCGGACAACAAGGTGCCAAACTGCCTGGTCAGAGAGCCATCACGGGCAGTCACGTGTGTGTTTCAGAAGATATCTGGGGGGCTCCTGCACACACATGCATGCACACACGCCTCACACATGCACATGCCCTCATATGTACACATCCCAGACCACGCTGTACATATGCACACCTTCTTATGTACACATCCCAGACCACACACCGCAACACACAAAAACCACTCGCCTTGCCCGACTGGTGTGGCTCAGTGGTTGAATGTCAACCCATGAACTAGGACAGTGATGGCGAACCTATGACACACGTGTCAGAGGTGACACACGAACTCATTTTTTGGTTGATTTTTCTTTGTTAAATGGCATTTAAATATATAAAATAAATATCAAAAATGTAAATCTTTGTTTTACTATGGTTGCAAATATCAAAAAATTTCTATATATGACATGGCACCAGGGTTAAGTTAGGGTTTTTCAAAATGCTGACACGCCGAGCTCAAAAGGTCGCATCACTGAACTAGGAGGTCACGGTTCGATTTCAGTCAGGGCACAGGCCCAGTTGTGGGCTCGATCCCAGTGAGGGGCATGCA
>NW_005871265.1:71953-137535 GCF_000147115.1 Myotis lucifugus | reverse complement strand
TCGGATTCCGAGGGCCGGATCCAACAACTCAGTCCATCGCCACACACACACACACACACACACACACACACACACACACACACACGAATATTATTCAGCCACGAAAAAGAAAGAAACCCTGTCACTTGTGACAACAAGGATGGACCAACCTTGAGGATATTATAGTACGTGAAATACGTCAGACAGAGAACGGCAAATATTTTATGTTCTCACTTATATGTAGAATCTAAAAAAGCTAAGCTCACAAAAATAGAGTAGAGGTGCCTCCAGCAACCACTGGTCTGTCCTCCATCCCTAAGGCTCTGTCGTTTCCAGAATGTCCCCTAAGTGGAATGTTATGGAATGGCATGTTTGAGACTGGCTTCTTTTACTCAGCATAATGCCTTTGAGGAGCATCTAAGTGGCAGTGAATATCAGTAATTCGTTTGTATTTACTGCTGAGCAATATTCCATGGTACGGGTGTACCACCATTTGCTCATTTATTCACCTGTTTTGGGCAACTTTGACTAGAGCTGCTGCAAACGTTGAGTACAGATTTCTGCTGAGCATCAGAAATCTCCAGAGCTAATACCAAGAGCCCGACTGCTGAGTCAAATGCTAAGTGTGTGTTGACTTTAAGAAACTGCCAAGCGATTCCCAGAGAGGCTGCTGGTTTCTGATTTCCCACCAGTGATGAATGAGAGTTCCAGTTGCTCCCATCCTCGCCAGCACGTGGTATCGTCGGTGTTTTTTATGTCAACCATTCTAATCGATGTTAAAAGCATCTCATCATGATTGTAACTTGCATTTCTGGAGGACTGGTCGTGTTGAATATTTCATGTACTTATTTGCCATCCTTATATCCTTTTCGATAAAGTGTATGTTCAAATATTTTGCCCACTTTTAAATTAGATTGTTTCCTTAGTATTGGATTTTGGGGATGGATGGATGGATGGATGGATGGATAGATGACAGATAGATAGACAGATAGATAGATAGATAGAATTGATAGACAGATATTCCAGAATCGATGGATCAATCAATCGATCACTTGATACATTGATAGATTGCGGATACAATTCTTTCCTAGGAGATGTGGTTCATAATTATTTTTCCCAGGGTGTATTTTGTCTCTGCATTTTCCTTAACAGTGCCTCTTGCAAAGCAGACATTTTTAATTCAGATGAACTCCACTTATTCTTTTCTTTTATGAATCGAGGTGTCATATCTAAGAACAGTTTGCCTAACTTCATGTCCAGAAGAGTTTCTCCTACATTTTCCTCTAGAATTTTAATAGTTTTACATTTTACACTTACTACACAACCCAGTGAGAGTTAACTTTCATATAAGGCGGTTTTCCTTTTTTGCACATGGACGCACAATCCTTCCAGCGCTTTTTGTGGAAAAAACTATCCATTTTCCACTGAATTGCTTTCGCCTCGTCAACAATCGATGGCCGTATTTGTGTGGACCTATTTCTGGACTCTCTCTTCTGTCTATTGATCCATGTTCTATCCTGAGCAGAGTATCATTTACTACTTACTTTAGTAAATTCTCTTTGTGGGAAAAAGAAATAATTCCGTCTGGAAGCAAAAGCAAACTAGCAATGCTCTATATGATACTACGCTTCTTGGGAGGAGGTGTGAGCAGCACAGTCCTAAAGCAGAGAAACGCCGTTACGGCTCCCGGGCAAATGCGCCCGTGACACCTGACACGTTTGGGGGGAAGCAGCACATTTCGAGTGAGTTTCCAAAGCAAACTCCAACAATGTGACAACAGAATCAAATGCCTAAAGAACTACTGAAAACCGCTGAATCAAAATTATAACATAAACTATCCTCAGATTAAGCGAGTTGGACTAACACTAACTAAACGATAAATACTTTGAAGGTGCAATTCAACCAAAGGTCTTGTATGCATGCATTTAAGCATAACCAATGGGCACAGACACTATGGGGTGAGGGCATGTGCTGGGGGGTGGCAGTGGCCGGGAGAGGTCAATGGGGGGAAAAAGAAGACATATGTAATTCTTTAACAATAAAGAATTAAAAACAAAAACAAAAGAAGTGACTGAGTGAGGGTGGTTTCCCTACTGGGAATGAGCCTGGTGAGCTATCCTGAGGATGACTTCATAAGCCACACTGAGAGACACTGAACTGGACGCCGGGAGGTGGCCCAGGGCCTGCCACATGAAGCCTTCACCCCAGATGGCCTCTCAAGTCCATCAACAAGAAAACTCAAATGTTGGGACAAGAACAGAAAAAGGTACTTAATTGGGGTGTACATGAAACTAGCGCACGGTACAAAAAAGGGTCCGAAACAGTACATTGCCTCAAGCAGGATAAACTGCGGCTCAAAATACAAGATTCTTAGAAGCACACAGCCTGCAAAGGCTGGAGTTGTTAACGCCCACACTGATCTTCCCTTGATGGTGACCCCCAGGTGACCAAAGGCCCCGCAGCTCCTTTTAACCAAGGCCGTCCAGAAGAGCTTTGATGCTGACTCTGCGGCATAGGGTGCATCGAACAATACACTTGCCAGCTTTGATTCACTCACATTTAGATTAAACAACAGAACTCGCCCTGACCGACCAAGAGGAGAGTTTACTACCGTCGTGAAACAAACACAGAGGCAGAAAGAGCTCCTTCTCTATTCCCATTGCAAAATTCAGCCCCTCTGAGTTAGACGGGTCATCTTCCACGTCCTTGCCTGCAGGGTACTAGAAATCAGATTAAAAACAGAAGGAGCCTGGAAATTCTACTAACAGATGAGAATAAAACCTGGCAGCCTTTATGAGAGAGAAAACAGTCCCACCTTAAGACAGGAATATAGAGACACACCAACACGCACCAACTAACACTATCATCCTGCACCATTTTATGACGGCGAGATAGAGAGACTTTAGCAGGCTAACCTGCTGACCACTCTGTGCAAAACCCGTAGGGCGTGGCCACATTTTGGTAACAATCATACCAGAATGTACAGATTCAGAGTGTCAGCCCTTTCAAAAGGATCACCAGAGCAGAACCGGTTTGGCTCAGTGGACAGAGCGTCGGCCTGCGGACTCAAGGGTCCCAGGTTCGATTCCAGTCAAGGGCATGTACCTTGGTTGCGGGCACATCCCCACTGGGGGGCGTGCAGGAGGCAGCTGGTCGATCTCTCTCATCGATGTTTCTAACTCTCTATTCCTCTCCCTTCTTCTCTGTAAAAAATCAATAAAATATATTTTAAAAAAAGATTTCTATGATGTTATCATATATTAAAAAAAAAAAAAGGACCACCAGAGAAAATCATTCATTCCTCCCAGTGAGCTCATGGCACGGCACCCACCACTTCTGGAAATGTTCCTTATGCAACCTTTTCCTTCCTGCTCAAGTGGCCTAAATAAAACTCATAAAATTCTTTGAGCTGGGAAAGACTTCAGATATCTCCTTATTTAACCATAAATCTTTACAGCTCAGGTCCAAATAACATGGTTCCCAAACCAATGGTCTTTTCATAGGTTGTACCTTGTGTCCAATATGACACATCCTCATTGTATAAAGAATTAACTTTGCAGATAGTTGAGAGACAGATAGAACTATTTCTGGTGCAATCAACATCAGGTATGGATACAAAGATTGTGCCTGGCTTTTCACATGTGGTTGATAGGCTGGCCAAAGGGATGACAACCTCATGAAACTCAAGAATCTGACCCCTATAAGAGGATGGACTTGAAAATGGAGAAAAGAACCTGGCTGGTGTGGCTCAGTGGTTGAGTGTCGACCTATAAACCAGGAGGTCATGATTAGATGCCTGGGTTGCCGGCTTGATCCCCAGTTGGGTGCATGTAGGAGGCAGCCGATCAATGATTCTCTCATTGATGTTTCTCTCTCTCTCTCTCTCCCCCTCTCCCTTCCTCTCTGAAATCAATAAAAATAAATTTTTTTAAATGGAGAAAAGCTTCAGTGTCACAGAAGGGACAGGACTTGGTCAGCACTGCTCCTCCTTCTCAGAGCTGGTGCCCAGAGCTGGTGACTACCTTTGAGCCAGCAGGGGCTCCTCACCTCCCTGGATCCTGGAGGAGGGGTGGGGTGGAAAACAGGCCATCTTTCCCCTCCTCCTGCTCAACCTTGTCTGGACAGAGCAATCTTCCAGAAACTCCCCATTCCCAGCCCTCGGCAGTTCCATTCCAGGGGCTCAGGGACCAGAACTGGACCCCGCTTTCTGCCCTGCAGGCCAGCCCACCCCTGTTCATCCTGGAGCTCCTGAGGAAAGTCAGATTCTACGGTCACAATGTCCAGGCAGACCCCGAGCAGCTCGGAGGAAACAGCTTCGGGACCTTCTGGATCTGCCAGGACCATCGACCTTCTTCGTTCTTCACTGTGCGTTAATGACGCCTTAGTCACAGAATCCCTCCCCGGTGCTGCCAAAGGGATCCACCGAAGCAGTCTAAGAATGGCGAGGCTGGAGCTGAACAACTGTGACGGACGGTCAACACCGCAGCATGGATTCCATGCATTTCGTCACGAAAACCAAAATCATTAGCTTCGTTAATCACGGCGACACAGGCACCGTCCCACGAGTGTATCATTTGCAAGCGAACCTCTCACACCCACCGCTGCACCTTTCAACACTGGTTTCATGGCTGTGATTTTTTTCTCCACAGAACCACCAGACACCCGTTTTTCAGGACATACAACACTCAAACCATTTTAAAAAGCAAAGAACACGATCACTTTGTACAGAAGCTGCCACATCCCCGTCGATTTGAGCCTTGCACATAAAGTCAGGCTGGTGACTAAATAAAAATTCCCTTTCAGCTATTTACCTTATAAATTAGATAAAAGCACTAAGCCCATGAAATAGAAACATGAGAAATATCAAGGCAAAAGAATTCAAGTATAAATTCTAGGGTTTAAGAAAACACAACTACAGGACCCTGCATGTTCCTCGCCACCCACCCCCACCATTTCAGGACGTCGAGACGAGGAAACCGGGACCTTTGTCAGAAACCCACTCAGTGTTTAGTAAACCCTCCCTGCACGGGGGCCTTGAGTGAAAGGTCACTAAGGCATTCCACAGGAAGCCTCTGAGGTGGGTCTGCATCAACATGTCAGTGTGAAACCACATCCCACAAATACATTGCAATACATTTCCACATTTCACTGAAGAACTATGTGCCCGTCTGAAAGTAGAGATGGAAAATGATATTCAAATATAACGTCACACTTGAAGTTATATACACAGTGGTCATATAAGAAGAAGAAGAAACATTCATAGCCATATATTTGGGGTTATTAATAAAATGCTGTTTCTTTCTGTTCTAAATGTGTAACTTCAAATTCTCATATTTCTGTATAACTTACTGAATTGGCAGAAAGATTAACAAAATATATTACAAATTTAAGATCTGAGGAGCATTTGGATGACTTTAGGTTCTATATTTGTGGGTATCCGTATACAAGAAAATGGTTCTATGTATTTTATTACTAACACATGTCTTTCTGTATGGCCATAATCAGAGTTCAATGGCAGATAAGGTTATCATATTACACTAGAGGCCTGATGCATGAAATTCGTGCATGGGTAGGGTCCCTAGGTCTGGCCGGCGATAAGGGCCGATCTGTGGGGTGACCGGTGGGGTGAGTGGAGGGACCCCCACTGGCACCGCCTTGGCCAACCTGGTGTCACCCACTTGCTGGCCCCGCCCCCCGCTGCCAACAGTTGCCTCCCTCTGCAGGGCAACCAGCGGGGCAATTGGGGGGCCCCGCTGGCACCCGCCTTAGCTGGCCTAGGGCCTCGGGGCTGGGAGAAGCTCCTGCATTGAGCATCTGCCCCCTGGTGGTCAGTGCGTGACATAGCGACCGGTCGTTCCACTGTTCGGTCGATTTGCATATTATGCTTTTATTCCATAGGATGCTTATCTTCTAAAAAGAAATCCTAAAAAATTGAAGCCTTGAATAGACACATACATACCCAAACAATTCTAACCCCATCAATGTAAAAACAGATGAATTGTGGTATGTTCACATGTGGAATACGCTACAGCAGTAAAAACCAAATAAACCAGAGCTACCGGTATCAACTGGTTCAGCACCAATCATATTTCACATTCATTAAGGAAACTCACTAGACAGAATTCATCTATCACAGATGTTTGCTTGAAAAGGGGACTGTTAATCCAGCAATTTAAAAATCATAATTAGCAGCACTGTTAGGAACACAGCTGGAAAAAAAGCAAAACAATGACTATATGTAATTCAAAGTTTCTTCGTAAGTTCTAACTATTACAATGAAAATTCTAAAATTTTTCAGCTTTTTTCACCAACTCCTGCTTTGACAAGCTTCAGAATAGATGCTATGGAGAAATAGCTCTAATTAAGTGTTGTGGATTGAGACAGGCTGAGCCGCTCTGAGCCTTGCAATTGCAGACTACAGCTATATGACATACGGAGGCTTCGAAGACATGAGGCCACCTGGTCGGAAGGAATGTGCCCTGGCAGTTCAAGTCTGATCTGAGGAACCATTAAAGGTTGCCTGCCCTACCCTGGCCAGTAGCTCAGTGGTTAGAGCATCAGCCTGTGCACCAAAGGGTCTTGGGTTTGATTCCCGGTCAAGGGCGTGTACCTAGGTTGCAGGTTCTATCCCAGTGCTCCTGACGGTGTGTGTGTGGGAGGCAGCCACTCGAGGTGTCTCTCTCACCTGTCCCTATTTATTCACCCATTTATTCTATAGATACTTATTCAACTATCACAAATACTTCTCTCTAGGGCCTAGGCAATACAAAGGCGAATGACACACTTTCTCCTTGGAAGAAGATTCAACCCTGGGTGGAAAGAAAAATCTCACTCTGAACTGAACCAACACAAGCGACTCAATGGAGGTGTGAGTGGCACCACAGAGCCCTCTGAGGGCCTTGTTGGTCCCCCCACCTGCATGGGTGCCAGCTCTTACCCAGACCCCTAAATGCAGGTGCCATCACCACCAGCATTTGATGATTATACAAAGGAACCACCTAGGACAAGGTCACAGAGTAACAGAGAACATGAGCAATGGGTGCAGACAAACATGCAAACAGCACACGCAAGCGAACGCAGGTGGTTATTTCTCTGAGTGACCACCTTGTGGCCTTGCGGTCCAGTGTGCTCTCCCTCCCGGGCTACGCACAACATTCAGGCAGGAGACACCCAGCGAACAGGAGGCACAGAGGCAACTGTGTCAGCTACACATTCTCACCAGGTATCGACCAATAACCAATGTTTGCCAGAAGTGAGAATAGTGACGGTATTTTAAACTAGTTAAATGAATGTGTTTCCTGACATGTTCTTAATACATGAGACATCATAAAACAAGGCCTATTCACGATTATGTAAGCCTTTAAATGCCCTTGAACTGTTTATGTCCCTTTGTATTTTTATACCAAATAAGCCTAAGGTTAGAAGAGTATAAATAAAATTACTGACAGCAGCTGGGATGACATTAGGGCAGAACTTACACCCATAAGGTACTGACTGACCCCATTCCTCCCCTTTCTATATATAAACATAGGGGAGAAACAAGGAGTTAGGACTGATGCAGACCCACCCCATCTCCCATAGGGTGACTGCTCCCTCCCCCACACAATCATCTACAAGGTGCTCTCCCTCCAGCTCCACCCCCGAGGGTCTGCAGAGCTCCCTCACTCACCAAAGCCCCACAATTCATGCTCCCCCACTCAGGCCAGGAGGCGTCCTCCTCCGGACACTGTCCCCACCCACAGTCAAGTCCAGGCTAAATGAAGCTGATCAGATGACCAGTCACCCCTGAGGAAAACTCCACTGTAACCTTCCAGACACGGCCCCATGAATCAACTTAAAAGAGTAAAGCGTTTTGCCTTGGCCAGTGTGAGCAACAGCCGCACACCAAAAGGTTGAGGGTGTGATTCCTGGTCAAGGTCACCTGGGCTGCAAGTTCAATTCCCCACCCATGAAGGAGGCAACCAATTGATGTGTCTCTCTCATGTTGTCAATGTTTCTCTCTATCCCTCTCTCTCTCTCCCTTGCAGTCTCTCTAAAAATCAATGGAAAAAATATCCTCAGGTGAGGATTAACAAAAAAAAAAAGAGTAAAGAGTTTAGTTCTTACATTAAAAAATAAAAAAGGGGGGGAGACATCAAAGCCGCGTTACCCCAGGAGGTCCATGCTGGCGCCAGCCTCTGCCCCACGTCTTCCCTTCACCCCCCAGGACAGCTGAAGCCAACTGTCCTGCCTTCCCTCGAGACCCCTAAATTGAGCACAAGACCCCTAAACCAAGCACTAACCTTTTGGTTCAAGTTTTATATCAATAAAAAACCGCAATATGGACTTTGTCTCCCTGAATCCAAATGGCCACCCTCACACAGTAGACACATTCCTTGTGAGAAATGCCTCGAAATCCCACTCAGGCCCTGGGGAGCCAGGGTCAGTAGAACAGCAGCCCTGGGTTTCCCTGCCCCCTCCCCCCATTCTCCAGGCTGGGAGACCACTCGTGTCCAGCACCCCTGGGCCCACTGGGGTCACACATCCACTCATTTCTCAAACCCAAAGCAATAAAGGGAACGGGGCTTAAAAGGAAGCCCAAGCTACGGCTCGCTTGGGTTTTCATTCTCTTCAGTGTGAGAATGACACCGTAAGAGTCTTCATTTGATGTCTCCACCTGGCGGCATTGAAGCTGAGCAAATGTCTGATGCCATGCCAGGCTGGGCTGTAGGCATCTTCAACTCCCTGAGTGAATTCACAGTGTATTTTAACCCACTGCTGGGAAAATAAAAGCCAGTGAGTATTTGCCTTTCCATCAAAAATAGGGAAACCCCACTATGAGCCACCCAGGGGCACCTTTCCATGCCATGTAAGTTTCTGCATCAAACGTGGATCCCTCACCTTTGCTTCCCAAACTGAAGTGACCAAGGCCATGTGACACCAGGACCCAGAAATAAAATAAGCGAAGAAGGAACAAATCAGCCCCAATGGGCTCTGCAAACCACAAGCTCTCGTGGTTGTGAATTGAGTACCGAGAGCCAGAATCCCTGACTTCTCTCCGTCGGAGGACAGAGTAAATGCCATCTCCCCCTAGTTTGCAGGAGACAACATCCTCTCCTTTCCTCGAAGCCCAAAGAAATGACACTTCACTAAAACGGTTAGAATTAGCCAACCGGGCTCATGGAATGGGTGAGGGGCTTACTAAGGCATCCCATTTGAACACAATACCCAGCAAAATCAGAAGTTAAGGAGTTCAAAGACACATCAACTCATCCACGTGCAATTCTCTTATTACCTGGTGAGCCACCTCTTCCTACTCATGAGTCAAATTCAAAACTGCAGAATGATTAAGATCAGAGTGAAACTACAGGGAACAGTCACAGGTCAAGAACAGACCAAACCACATCAATGGCTTTACAGTAAAGAGAGGAACTGTGCACCTGCTGGTCACTCATTACCAGCGGGCTGTGCATCAATAGGTCAGTAATTAACACTGAGCAATCAAGGGCCAAGTGAAATGTGGACCTGAAAGGGGTTGCAGGAACCTCCCAAGTCATCCGATCCAGGCCCTCATTTGACAACTGTGGATGCTGAGTCACTCACCCAAAGTTCAATGTCAACTAAGGGCAAACCAAGGACTCTAACCCAAGTGCCCTGCCCCCCTCACCACCCACCTCCCATCTGTCTTCTCATGTTGCATAATTTTACAAATACTAAAGAAAAATAAAAGTCACAAGTTTCAATACAACACATTTAGATTCTGAGCATCAAATGCAAGTGAAAAATTTAGAGAAATGGCCTCGCCGGTGTGGCTCAGTGTTTGAGCATCGACCCATGAACCAAGAGGTCACTGTTTGATTCCCAGTCAGGGCACATGCCCAGGTTGTGGGCTCCATCCCCAGTAGGGGGTGTGCAGGAGGCAATCAATGCTTCTCTCTCATCATTGATGTTCCTATCTCTCTCTCCCTCTCTTCCTCTTTCTGAAATCAATAAAAGCATTTCTTTAAAAAAAAATGGTAAAAAAAAAAAACTCTTGGAAACTAACCTAAATATAGTTTACTGAAAACCCACACTCAAAACTAATCTTCCAAACGGACATCAGATAAATTCAGCCTCAACCATTTTTTTTTAACATTTTCACTTGTATATATAGAGTGATCTATATATACAAGTTCCTTTTTCCCTTAGAACATATGAATAACCCCAACAAATAATTACCTATTTCGTTTCAGGGAAAAGGCTAGGATCATTTTTAAAGTCCCTACCACAAAACACTTGTCATCCATTTCTTCCTGCTGTGTAATAAAAGGGGTATTCAGCGTCAAGCATCTCCAGTACAGTTCTTGTTAAGTAGCATTTACGGGAACAGACCAGAGATCAAGAAGCACTTGGTCTGTGCTTTCAGAACCCACAGAACACATGTTCTACAGCAAAGGGAAGAGACACCAGAGGCCGGGTCACTGAAACAGCTGTCTTGGCCTTCACCCAGGAAGAAAGCCAAGAACATGCCCAGTGTCCACCAACAACAAGAAAAAGAGCTCTTCAGACAGACGTTATTTCTAACCATGTCCCTCTTATCACTGTCACCAATCAAATCTGCGAGATAGTCTCTGTAATTTTAGTTTTTCATCCCACTAGAATCAGGCTGAGGAGTTTACGGACATAGAATGGTCTGCCTCTCTTTAGAATCCAAATATGGGACTCTAGTGAAAATAAACTTTCATTACTGTAAGTACTCGAAACTTCTCACAATTTTTTAAGGGGAAAAACCCATACACTTTCTGTCCGTTAATTCTAACCATAAATTTTCACTCGTGATCGTGCAGCCCTGAGACTGGGCAGAGGGGCACCTCCACACACGAACCACACCCTCCGCCAAGTTCTCCTCGCCCAGAGATGACAGAGATGAGCCTTCGTTAGGAGTCCATTCTGAGGATGGTTGTCTGGTCTTTGAGATGAAAGGGGGCTGGTGTTTCCAAGCATGATTAGACATTTTTCATGCAAAAACAACACTTCGGACAAGGAGACAGCACCACGATTTGCCTCACCAGCCGGGTCACCCCCTCCCTTCCCGGCTCCGTCGGGAACACGGTGGGAAGCTCCAGGTCACCGCCCATCCGCCGAAACACTTTCTCAGTGGAGGTACTTCCCTAAGACCCGCTGCAGGATGCTACAAGGGTGCCGCCATATGCATTTGGGCGAAGGGGCAGCCAAGAATGGCCACGATCCAGTGTGTGCTCCACTCCCGGGGAGAGAGATGTCCCCTGCATGGGGCTACAAAGGGGGCACCGGCCTCTTCGCTAACAAAGGGGTGTTTACGGGCCACAGAGAACTTTAGTGCACGCAGGGTGCAGAACTGGAGGTGGCAGCAGAAGCGAAAGGGCACTAATTCCCCAATTCAAAGGCCTAGCTGTTGCTGAAGCCTGAATGGGCTTCCTTGGGAAGGGGAAGGAACCATCACTGTATCATTAACAGAAAAGCTGCCAGACCCACCCTCCTCTGCGAATCTGAGACACAGCAGAGCCCAGCTGGAACCTCCCCAAGACGCTCTGATTCCGCTGTTTAGTGGCTGCGTGGCTTTGCTTACGACGCTTCATCTCTTCGGCCTTCCTTTCCTCACTTGAAAAATGGCAGCAGTGCTGGTCCCCAGTCTGGCAAGGCGGTAAGAATACATGAAATGATGTGGATGCAGGGAAGGGGGCAGTGCCTAGAGCACCGTGAGCATCTTCAGTGCCCGTCTGTGTACCAGCTGGGCGTGAGCCCTTACGGTTGCATCCCAACCTGAGTGTCCACAACTTGCCTCAACGAAACCTGCTTGTCTCAGACGTGCATCAACCCCAACTCCAGGAGAAAGAGCTGAACTAGGAACACGAGTTCTGTGAGGTCAGCGCTGGAGAGGGTAGTTCAGTGCAGAGCAAGGCGTCCAGGGCAGATGGGCCAGAGCGAGCCCGTGCCCACGTGGGAACCGGGGATTGTTGACTGGGGGTGGGGAAGGGCTCGCCAACAGGAGAAAAGCTGGAAGGACTTCCCAAATTAGCATCCACCGAGCGTCACATCAGTCGGCATCCACGTGGATACTGAAGGTCGATCAGCGATACCAACTCCGAAGCTTTGGTCACCTGACAACTTGTCCTCTGGCATTTTGGGTTCCTTAGTAAAACGCAGCTCCGACGAACCTGGGGATGTTGCTTTCAGCCCACACTGCAGGTGGGCTCCACGTGTGAGTAATTCACACTGACCAGAACGTTCCAATTTGATGACATGCACAGGAATGTCAAACACCTGAGAATTTGAGGAGGAATAGCATGCTGAGACTTTCTCAATGACATCATTTCCGCCAGGTGCGTGCTGACATCGAGAGGGTCCAGTGGGCAAATCTGGCCCACCTCTCAGTGTGTGCCGGCTGCACCTGAGACAGTCCCCCAGCTTCCTCAAAGGTGCCAGGTGGACCGCAGCTGTCCAAAGATGAGGGGGAGGCATGAGGAGAAGTGGGAGGAGCTCGGGCCCAGGTTTCCCAAGGTTTCCAGGGTCTGTGTACACACCCAGGGCAGCTGAGCCAATGGAAGCTGTGGACATGAGTCAGGAGACCTGTCAAGCCCCACTGGACCGCGTGTGGGTCCTGGACCGCGTGTGGATCTCGGACATGTAGCTCAGTGCTGTCCATGAGAATGCTCTGCAGGGGTGGGGACACCCTCCACCTGCAACATCTAAGGACAGCCAGAGCCGTCCTGACCGCTGACCCACCTCCCCAACCTCTCTGAGGTCGTATGCAGCAGCCTCCTGTGTCCAGGACTGTGTGAGGATCAAGACACATGGATGAGCCAGTGGTCACAGCAGAAATGTATTGTCTGTGCTGACCTCGGGTCAGGGTCCCGCCCACCTCCTGCCCCACCCACTCCTGCCCTCCCCTCTGCTAGGGCCAGACTCAACACTGCCCTCCAGGACACTAGGAAGTCTCATTCCTCTTGACCCAAGGATTCAAAACTATGCAAAGGAGTAACACTTGAAAGGAATACCAGCCATGACAAGCAGTCAACGTCCATGAATTCTGTCCCTGAAGTGCTGCAAGTTTGGGGAGAAACTGGTGTCACCTGAGGGGCTGACAGAGCAGAGGCCACAGGGCATTTGTCCCTGCTCAGCCCCCAGGAGACAAATGAATGTGTGTGTGTCCCAAACTCATGTGTGGAAGCCTAACCCCCAGTGTGATTGATGGTGTGAGGGGGTGGGTCCTTGGGGGTGATGAGTTCATGAGGTGGAGCCCCCATGATGCAATTAGTCTCCTTATAAAAGAGGCCCCCAGAGCTCCCTCGCCGAGAAGACGCTGAGAAGACACTGAGAAGACGCCGTCGATGAGCCTGGATCCCAGGGGTGCTGACACCTGACCTCAAACTTCCAGCCTCCAGAGCCTGAGAAAGGAATATCTGTTGTTTAGGGCCCAGGTGGGGTATTTTGTTACAAACCCTGAGCTGACAGAGACACACGGTCGGGCCCTCTGTATGGAGGCCGCCTGGCCCCGGGGCCCCGCCTCACCCAGCCTGCCACAGGACTCCACACCCAGGCCCTCGCTAAGCACAGACTTCTCCTGGATTCTCTCCCTGCCTCCTCGGACTACCCTCCCATCGGAACAGGAAGATGATTTCGTAGGTGAGTTCTGGCACAGTCTCCAGCCTGCTTCCTTCCCAGCCTCGGACAAGTGCTGCTAAGGAGAGAAATGGCCTCGAGCCGGGAGATGGCTCATCAGAGAGGACAGGCTGCTCATGGCCAAGGCAGCACCCTCAGCTCCTTCCACCTGAAAGTGCTTTCACCCCCAGTGAGCGTGACAAATCCCCAGTCAGGTCCGCAGAACAAATGCCGTTACGGACAAGCCCGCACCCCCGCAGTCGGGCAGCTCTGCAACCGAGGCAGGTTCCAGGGGGACCCAGGTGCGGACGCTCCTCAAAGCCCTTTCTGTAGCAGAGCTGGTCACTAACTGAGCTAATGGTTTCCAAGGCTCATTAGAAACAAACTCTCGCCCGGCAAGCGTGGTTCAGTGGCTGAGTGTCGACCTAGGAACCAGGCGGTCACGGTCAGGGCACATGCCTGGGTTTCGGCCTCAGTCCCCAGTGCGGGGCGTGCAGGAAGAAGCCAATCAATGACTCTCTCTCATCATTGATGTTTCTCCCTCCCTCTCCCTTCCTCTCTGAAATCAGTAAAAATATATTCTAAAAACACAAACTGTCACTCAGAGAGACTCTCCTGCACTGCGAACCACGCATTGGTGGTGGGCTTTGCCAAAATTCACAACGAGCACACATCAACCTAGGAAGCTGCAGCCGGGGGACTAGTCAGCCTTCAGGTGTGTCCTGTGCACTGAATAAGTTCATCAGTCTGGTTTTGTCCTTTAACCACAGGAGTGAGGTGAGTGTTAGACTAACAGCTGGTTTTTTTTTTTCCAGCTCATCACCTGCTTTACCCAACTGCATAGGTTTTAAATGACAATGCCTTGGTCGCTCCATAGAAAACAGTCATGCAAATGTAAACTAGTGTCCTTATTACCACTGCAAAGACTCAGTACATTTCCAGCTAATCAGGCAAACACTGAAAATAAAGCTACAATACGGTTTAGAACACTCAATAATTAGTTTTAAACTACAGCCAGGCTTCAAAATCCACCATTCCTGCTTTAGATGTAAAAACTACGTGAGAAAAACAGAAACTCCCACTTCTAGACCTACAACATTTTTATTTCCAGCCCACCTGGATGAAGCTGGAAAACTAAAGCCACGCTGCCCAGACCTGGTGGCGCGAGGGTCCCCAGGTGACGCAGATGTGGGCGACAGCGCCTTCCTGGCTGGCACTGGGCTGTTCTCCGGTGGACACCCATCTAAGCGCGGTAAGGACAGACTTCATTCACAGGAATTGTTGCAGCTGCAGGAAAAGACAGCCACAAAGGAAGAAAGAACACCGTTCCCCAAAGTCTGCCCGCATCTGGAGGGGGAGGGGGGGCAGAGACTGTGTCACAGGCAGGAGTGAGCAAGCCTGGCGGGGCCTGGTGTGGGGAGTGGGACGGAGGTGGCCTGGCCAGATGCA
The DNA here is from genome assembly GCF_000147115.1 of Myotis lucifugus. Taxonomy (NCBI): domain Eukaryota; kingdom Metazoa; phylum Chordata; class Mammalia; order Chiroptera; family Vespertilionidae; genus Myotis; species Myotis lucifugus. The sequence continues at coordinate 122,508 of NW_005871265.1, read as the reverse complement.
GGTCAGAGGTTTCCCAGAGGCAGCGGCGGCGGGCGGGGCCTGTTCTGGGCGGGCCCTGGCAAGGGCTGCTTGCTAGCTGTGACTTCAGGGTCTGGGGAAGAACGATGCTGGACCCATTAGCTCACCAAGCATTTCGCCCCCACTGGTCAGTGGGGAAGCAGCTCATCACTCACTTACGAGGCAGAGACGGAATCTGGAGGGTCTGTCTGGGCGTGTCCTGGGTGCACTGGGCATCTTACTTGGGTCATATGGGAAGGCGAGTTCTTTGTGGCAAACGAAGGGGTGGGGACTTCTCGGCCATCCTGTCCGGCAGGACACAGGCTCGGGAGAGCTCCCTGGTGTCCGACGTCAGGTTAGTGTAGCCTGGACGCACCCCCATGGGCTCCCCAAGCTGTCCCAGCTCTCAAGGCCTCGTGTCACATTCCCTCTTCTGCAAAAGTCCCCAACAGGTTTCTGCATCTGACACTTCACATCATAAAATCACTCCTGTTTCTGCAACAGCAGGAGCCCGAATCCTGCAGCACGGGACCCATTCCTCAGCAACCACCGTTTCTCCATGGGCCAGAGCACCGCAGGGCAACACTGGAAAGACTCAAGTGAATTCCCTGGACCGGGGCTCAGGAAAAACAATTCCCACCAGGGCCCTCTCCTGCAGGGAGGGGCAGCTGGGCGTGGTGCACTCAGCCACCTGTCCAAGCTTGGAGACCCACCACACAGGCTGTGCGAGCGGGAACAGTCCTGATGTTTAGAGACGGTTAGCTCAGCAGCAACCAGCCAAAAAGTTGCCCTACACCCTATCACAGAACGAACAAAACCTGTCGGGAAAGCCTGTCCCCATCAATTTGCTTGGTCACACCTAAGCTGTGACATGTCAAGTAACATGTGAAATCTACATGAACACTATTTATTACAAAGTACAGTAAATAGGGAAATAAGAACGTTCAGCAAATTACGAAATAGTAGTGTTCCAAGCCGTAAAGTAGGTGAATTCTGTATCCCAATCCTCAAACATGAGTTCGTGCAGATTCGGGACTTCTATCTCTGCTACGTTTTGATTTTTTTATTTTAGCACACAATGCATAACGGCCTAGCCTCCTGGAGAGATCAGAACACGTGTTTCCAATATGCTATTAACAAGATCAGACTGTGTGACCGAGATGTCATTTCTGAAAGGCCCAAATAACACATCCAAAGAAGATTCCTTATTTCTGTCCAATTCTCTTTTCCACCACAGTTTCAAGTCCTCTCCTACCAACGCCGCTCATTATAACTTAGGGCACTTGAAAGGCTGACACAACGCAACCATTTTTAAAAGACTCAGAGGAAACGACTACAACTGCTGTGTCCACTGCCGCTGTGACACATTACCCATCGGTGGCTTCCCACCCACACATTTATTCTCTTCACTCTGGAGCTCAGCAGTCTCCCTGGGCTACGCTCAGGGCGGAGCAGGGCTGCTTCCCCCTGAGGCTCCCGGGAGCCCTCCCCTCATCCTTTCCAGCTTCTCAAGGGGCCTGCATCCCGGGCCCTGCTCGTGTCACGTCTCCTTCTCTGACTCTGACCCTCCTCCTCCCCGCTCTCCTCCGGGCCCTGTGAGGACCCTGGGCCACAGAATAATCCCAGGGTCTCCCCTTCTCAAGAGCCTTAATTTCGTCACAGCTGCAAAGCCCCTTCTCCCATGTACAGTGATGTTTACAGGTTCTGGGGACCAGGGCATAGACGTCTTTGGGGGATATTATTCTACTGACGACTAATGCCAAGTAAAAATTATGCCTGTGGTAAATATTTATTTAAATTTAGAACCCAAAGATCACATCACATGACTACTGTATTAATCACTAACAAAACAGTCATGAAAATGTCAACCAATATGACTTTAAAAAATCAGCCATCCATCCCTAGCCAGTTTGACTCAGTGGATAGAGTGTCGGACTGAAGGGTCCCGGGTTCAATTCCGGTCAAGGGCACACACCTGGGTTGCAGGCTCGAGTCCCAGCCCTGGTCAGGGTGTGTGTGGGAGGCAACCAATCGATGTGTCTCTCTCAGATCAATGTTTCTCTTTCTCTGTCTCGCCCCCTCCCTTTCACTCTCTCTAAAAATTAATGGAAAAATATTCTCGGGGAGGATTAACAACAACAACAAAAAAATCAGCCAAGCAATAAGTACTGGGTGCACAACATATTTCCAGAGCTGTGTGAGCTGTGTGGTGTTTTAAAGGACATGTACATGCACACACTGACAGAGGCACATACGCACATACATAGGTACACACCGACACACAGACACCAACATACTCAGACACATGCACACAGACATCTGTGTAGAAGCAACACCCGCACATGGCACACATGCAAATGCACATCCTCCAAAATTTTAAATCAAATATAAAGAGCTTTCAACGTTAATACTCTAAAGCTTCACATACAATAAACAGCCACTTTATCATATAAAATCTTATCATTTGGGGTTTCTTTTTCTTTTTAAAGTAACCATTCATAAAAAAACTATTTCCCCATAATTACAGAGATGAATTTCCTTCACATTTTTCTCAATTCTATTGTCCCATATAAACAAAAACAGTGTATTTTTTTTAAAGGCAAGAACTATGACTTGGCCAAGCATGATTTACTCCTGGCCAGTTAGGGACCAGCAATACCAAAATATGGGGGGAAGGAAAACATAAATTTGCACTTATGACCAGGCCATATAATTTGGCTTTTCTCGATCTAATTGTTGGCCTGCAACTTTCCCTACACGTTCTCGATACCAGTGTCTTACAAAAGCAAGATCAAAGATGCTGGTCAGGGTGGTTTAGATCATCAAAGAGAACTACAAAGCCCAGGTAAGTCAGAAGCCACAGACCACTGCACACTGAGGCATCTAGAAATGGGGAGAGCTGGGGACACCTGGCGGGCGTGCACGTGTGCATGCATGTGTGTGTGTGTGTATACGTGTGTGTATGTGTGTATATTACGTGTGTGTGTGTGTGTGTGTAGGGGGTCAGTTCTCTCTTCTCGCTGGGGTCCCTCCCAGCGCTGATGTTACCTAAGAACCACAACCTCCTCTCTTTGGTGCAGAGGGTGAGAACTCCAGTGTCATCGGTCATCAGGGCTTAAACATGGGCATCTTACATCCAAGCCAAGTTTTCCTCTTAAAATGGAAAACCGAGGCAGCACAATTGGTTTTCTAAACTACCTCAACTACTGGCTTTGGGGGGAATCTGAGAAAAATCATGAGTCTCCAAATCTAATTTCACCAGATCAGTTTGCTATTCAGGATTTCCTGGCAAATCTACTAAAGTCCAAATTCCTCACCAAAAATCATAGAACATCAACACAATAACAAGATCGATTGATGCCCTGCCTTTAGCATTGGTCTCGATTCATAAAGTGTTATTTACACAAGACTGCCCCTTTTATACGCCCGCTTTTATATGCCCCCATGAAAAGTTAATCACTCCGCTTCCCGTTCCCACAACTCTCCTCAGCGTCCCCAGCTCCGTCGTGTTAGACATGACCACCTTCCCACGGGGACCCCAGAGCCTGCTGCAGTGTTTGGCAACGGGAAGCATCAATAAATGTCGAGGGAATATGTATAAACCGACGTCTAAGCTGTCCCCTCAGAACGGATTCTGTGTAAATAAGGAAGGAAGTGTGGTCAGACCCGCCTACTGCAGATCAGCTGGAGGAAGAATATCAGCTGACAAAGAGCCATTGACCAGCTGGCGAGCTCCATCACTCAGCAGGGCCCTGAGACCAGCAGGCTCTGCCGGGCCCGGGGTGGACTGGCTGCCACCAGCCGTAGGCAGGGATCGCTCCCCTGCCCGTCGTGCTTCTCCTCTGGGATTTTAAACTCTCATTCATTCGGACCAGTGTCCCACCAATGAGGGACTCCTTGCTACCCCCCACCCCAAAATAACAAAACCCCAAAACTGCTCTTGAACAGTGTTTCTGTAACCTCAGGAGCCAGACCCACCCTAAAGCAGGGGAGACATGCACACATGCGTGGATCGCTGACCTGTCCAATTATTAGGTTTGCCTCCACCTGGGCTCATAAAGTTGAGAGCTGTGTCACAGTGAATCAGACTGGAGACCCAAGAGGTTTTTCAAGCAATTATTTGACAGGCCACCAGAAAACATAAAAAAAAAAAAGCTGCCAGGTGGGTGTGGCTCAGTGGTTGAATGTTGACCCATGAACCAGTAGATCACAGTTTGATTCCTGGTCAGGGCACATGCCAGGGTTGTGGGCTCGAACCCCAGTAGGGGGTGTGCAGGAGGCAGCCGATCAATGATTCTCTCTCATTGATGCTTCTATCTCTCTATCTCTCTCCCTTCCTCTAACTCTAAAAATCAATAAAAATATCCTTTAAAAAAATTTTTTTTAAAAAAACTACCACATTCCTATGTTCACAACCGGCCAGAACTACTACCATACTTTCCCCCACGTGAGATCTGCACCGAGAGGTAATAATTTATGACAGATTAGTTTTATGAGACTGTCACTAGGTTTGGTGAGGGCTGACTGAGCACAGAGCAGGCCACACAACATCCTATTTACTCTAACTGGGCCCTCCTGTCCGAGGGAAGAGGCGCTCGAGTCTGTCATTGCGGTTTATGAAGCTCCAGAATGTCCTCACCTCTGTTCCTTCCTGGAGGCCTTGAAGGCAGCATAGTCAGGATCATCCTGCACAACTAAAGCATAGGGAGGTTTCTCCTCCAACCAGCTGGGCCTTCAGAAAGTCCCTAATAATCCACTGAGCTCAGAGAAAGACATAGGTGGGAGTATTGCCAGACACAGTCACAGAGTCAGCAGTGCGTCCAAGTGTCCCGGGAGTTGACCACGCCAAGCCCCAGTTATGGTCCTGTTCAGACATGAAGATGACGTTTCACAATCGCATACCCCTCTGATACCCTGTAAAAACATCTCCACTTTCATGAATAGCACTATGGCCACTGTCTTTATCAACAGAGACTCCAGGACCTCCTCTCTGACAAGAATCACAACTTATAATCCACAAAATGCATAAGGAGAAATCTAAGATCTAAGATCCTTAGCATTCTACAGGTCTGACAAGGCCAAAGTGGGTTTATTGGGCCATCTGGGCCATTCTCACTAAGATGTGTGACTCTACGGCGGTGATAATGACTCTCACACAGTCCCAGAGGGTGAGTCCGGAGCAGGATGCTGGCTCATGCTGGCTCACAGCTGACGGACACTGTGGCGATGAAACCCAAGTCCTCAGGGTCTGACCAGAATATACACACATGCTCACCAGTAAGCCTCCGACGTCTCCTTCCCACGACCTGAACAGGAGCCACCACACACACACACACCTCAGAAATATATTAGTACCTTCAATTCTGGGTGTCAGAACAGACTTTCTGGAAATAAACACACTGCATATTTTTATATAACAGCACAAATAGGTTCAACATACGTAAGATCTTGTATGAAAACATAAGAGTTTCATATGGTTATCATTACGGTGACACAATTAATATACTAGCTACCCCAATGCAGCACTATATTTGTTAAAAGTATGATTAACTTCTTCCCCTAAAAATCTTAAACACATTCAAAGTGGAAAACTAACCTCATATCATGCACATAATTCCTCCATCATCTCTCCTTGCTGTTAGAGTCATATAAACAAAAGTAATATTGCTTCAAAAAGGGAACGGTAAGGACACATTTAGCTGTTGTGACTCACTGCTCTAAATTTAGTAGAACACGGCTAAAAATACCATGAGACAAATACGATTAGAACATATTTAGCATTTTCCACCTAAGTTAAAGTCACCACTCAAGCACTGTGTCCTTTTCTCTCCTTACATGAACTTTCCAAAAGTAAACGCCAGAATTAGCAAGAGGACAGCGTTTTCTGGTGATGGGGTCAGGGGGACGTTGGCGGAAGGTTGTTCCCTCAGCTGTGGGAACTTTTATAAAGCAACACAGATGGGGGAGGATCCAGCTCATCTGTACATTCACTTACGCTCCAGCCAGCAACAGTGAAGCTGACTGCAAATACCGGGCAACCTATTGTATGAAGGCCCATTTTCTAAATCAAGACAAAAAGACTTTGTAGCACCCATTGTGTCTTTTTAAAACTTCACCCGTGTAATATTTAACTCAACTCAGAAATATGTCATCCTTTTTACCTTTAAAATAAGTTAAATTTTCCCTAAAATAGCTTTTCTTTCAAATGATTTCATTAAATTTTCATTTACGGTTGCGAGTACTTAACATGATACTCTGTATGTTCCTTGACTTTTAGACGATAACACATATTACCTCTTAAATATAAGAAATGCTGGCAATCCCATAGGATATAGACGGGTTAAGAGCATAATAAGAGTAGAAATCCAACTGCAGATTTGGGTCTCACCTGAAGCCCTGTGCAATTCTCACCTAAACTGCCACCTGGTCGAATCCTGCTGGCGCACGAATTACAGACAGAAATCAGACTGCTCGTCCGACAGCTGCTCCCGCGGCATTCCCACAAGCGCAAATCTGTGGAGAGAAACCCGGCTTCCCTGGGGGGCTCTAGCTTGAGCTAATATTAAAGTGGCTAACATTTCCCGAACAGAAAACGGATAGCACCAGCTGACAGGCAGGTATTGGTGAGACAAAGGTCCCAGGACGGGCAATGCTTTTCTTCTATCCAACAAGCATCAAGTCACGAGGGTTCACCTATTTTGAGGAGCCTTTTGCCAGACTTCCCAAGGCTGTTCTATCTACTTTTCCCACCTCAGGCAAACTGGGTCGGTCAGTCTTGCTCACCTCAGACAACTGTTCCCAAAGAAGCCCTGCGTGTCTGCACCCGCCCTCCCAGGAGCCCTCTCTCTCGCCAACAGTTCCTAATATTTCCCCCCAAGAAGCCTGTTTGGATTCAGCAAAAAAGCTGAACATTTCCTTTCACCTCACTTTTTCTGAACAAGAAAACATTTTATGCTCCCTGTTTACGTTAAAAAACAACAGCAAGGAAAGAAGTAAGCCCAATAAGGGCAAGACTATTTCTTTTTTGTTTTTTTCAATTTACTGGGGTGACATGGGTTACTGATAAGTTTCAAGTGCACCATTCATAGTGCATCGTCTGTATATTGCATTGTGTGCTCACTACCCACTCTCTAGTCTCCTTCCCTCTTTATCCTTCCCCTATTCCCTTTCCCTCTGGTAACCACTATCCTATTGTCTGTATCTATGAGTTTTTCTGTTTATTTGTTTTCTTTGTGTATTTGTTGCTTTCAGTTTTGTATTCCACACTAGAGGCCCGGTGCACGGGATTCGTGCACTGGTGGGGGGGCATGGTCTGCAGGGATCGGCCTGCTGTGGGAGCACACTGACCACCAGGGGGCAGCTACTGCATTGAGCCTCTTCCCCCTGGTGGTCAGTGCGCATCATAGCAACTGGTTAACTGGTCGTTCTGCCGTTCAGTCATTGGGCTTGTCTCATATAGGATGAGTGAAATCATATGCTTCTTGTCCTTTTCCAACTTGTTTCACTTAACATGATATTCTCAAGATCCACCCATGCTGTCACAAATGGCAGTTATTTCAACTTGCTTATGACTGAGTAGTATTCCATTGTATTCATGAACCACATCTTTTTTTAATATATTTTTTATTGATTTCGGAGAGGAAGGGAGAAGGAGAGAGATAGAAACATCAATGATGAGAGAGAATCATTGATCAGCTACCTCCTGCACGCCCCACACTGGGAATTGAGCCCACAACCCAGGCATGTGCTCTGACCGGGAATCTAACGGTGACCTCCTGGTTCATAGGTGAACACTCAACCACTGAGCCACGATAGCTGGGCTGTGCCACATCTTTATCCAGTCATCCATCAAAGGGCTGTTTCTTATTCACAACTGATCCCCATCTCCTGGAACAGGGCGTGGCCACTGGCACTCAACAAGCATGGGTTGAATTAATATTATTAATATTATGTCCTGAGGTGGAACTACAGACTTCTCTATGACTTCCCAAGCACCCTGGATCCTCATGACTGGAATTTGTAATGGGGCCATTTTAAACTGGCATCCAAATGATTCTTTTAATTTCAGGACTTTTCAGCAGCTTTTGAAGGTGGGGGGAGAAGAATGTTATTAGTTTGTATTTTTTTAAGGATTCGATTATATCAGTTACAACCAAGAATAAATCAATCCACCCAATTAATTTTTTACAAGTAAATTGTCAAATATATATAAAAGTTAAAAGCAGATGAAAAATAAAATGGAAAGGTATTTTTAAATCCGATACATTGGCATTAGCTATATCTTTAAATGAAGATATGAAGATGGGAAGTCCTCCAAGGATTGGGGGGGTGGGGGTTCAGTAATAAGATAATCTTAAAAACCTCAAGGAAAGTCAAATATGAGGAAGACCTCAAGGCAAAACTTTTTCTTAGACTTTTGATTGCAAAAAAGAGACCTAAAATATGAACTCTCCCATTCATACCCTATATGCTCTATGTCCCGTGAAAAACCTTGAGACAATGACATCTTTCTATGCCTTATTCATTCACACCAGTGACCCTATAGAGAGAGATCACCTTCCCCTCCACCCCGTCCCCGACAAAAAGGATCACAATTTACATACATCTGCTCCTCGCCTTGGGCACAGGCGAAACCAGAAATGAAAAGAATGACATCCCACAGGCGAAGTGCACGCTACTTGAAAGTCAGAAAGAGTCAGATCTCACATGAGACATGCAATGCAGTTACTGAAAGTACTTGCTTACTTGCTGGTTTAAAACTTAAATTCAGAATTTCAAACAACTGCCTGACCCTGCCCAGTAGATATGCACATTTAGTTGGTAGCAGTAGTGATGTTTTAGCCACATGTTCTCCCGTGGTCTTGTTTGAGGGAAACACACCTGTGTAATGGTGACAAAGGGCAGGCATGTCGGGCTTAGGACGGTGAAAATGAGTTGTGCGCTGTCTCATCTATGAAAGAACATGAGCTCTTGCTTTACACAGAAATGGGTGTAAAAAAAATATGACCAATGAGCTTCAAAAGTTCACAAGGGAGTCCTAAATCCATTCCATAAGAACTTTTAAAGAACAGGTGTGCAGAAAACGAAGCGCACCTGCTCCCGGCAAGTGGTGAGAGATGGGTCTGGGCAGGGCTGAGGAAGGAGGGCGGGGCATCGGCTGGTTAAATTAGCAGCCGCTCAGGCCCCTCCCACACCCAGGGACCTGGAACCTTTGGGGGTGGGCCCCCAGGGGGCTTCTCAACCTCAGTACAGTTGAGGGCTGACAAGCATGGGGTCTATGGAGTCCCAGAAGCTAACTAAGAGTAAACACAATTCCCACTTCTGCTGCTACCTAGCCAGGAATGCACCCCCAATTCTGTAACACTCTGTTCCTGAGCAGGGCAGATCTCAGTGGGACCTGCTGAAAAAAACATCCAGAAATTTCAGCTCACCTAACAAGTACGCTTATGAAATGACTCCTGGAAAGAGTGGTCCCCCAGACCGCCATGCCTCCAGTGCTGGCACCCGCACATTTTCGCCTCGAGTGAAAGAAACCACGTCTGGCAAAAGCATCAGCGGTGCGGGCGAAAAGGGGGCCACATACTCCACCTGACAAGCTCAGGGGAGGCCTGCATGGTGGGCCGTACACACTCGGAGACTGAAAGCAAGCACACAGGATGGTGTGAACTTAAATCCCTCATCACAGTGGGTCATGGGAGGTGGTCACATCCTAGACCTGGAGCTTCCCTGGCAAAGGTCAACCTTTTCCTTAAGGGAGCCTATCTACTGCTTTTTTTGCGTCTAAGATAACATACCTTTGAAATGTCAGAGCCCTGGCCGGTGTGGCTCAGTTGGTCAGGCATCATCCCCTGCACTAAAAGGTTTCCAGGTTGTGGGCTTGATCCCCGGTAGGGAGCGTGCAGGAGGCAGCTGATCAATGTTTCACTCTCACCTTGCTCTTTCTCTATCCCTAACCCTTCCTCTCTCTCTAAAAATCAAATGTTTCTTTAAAAAAATTTTAATTTTTAAAATGTCAGAGTAATCTCCTTTTCCAAACCCCTCAAAGGCACAACCACCTCACCAGAATATGAGACCACAGACCCCCTCATTGTTATCTTGTTCCCCGAGTACCACCTCTGTGTGTTACAAGTGTTCATTATTAACCATCTGTACCTACCAATATAAAATATATTTCTCTCTGTGTTCCTTTTTACCCCATTTCAGAGGCTTTGCTTTCTCCCACCACCCTAATCTACCACCAATGGATTCGTATAACCCTCCTCATATTTCCTCCTTTGGAAATATAATGTATAAAATAAGCTGCAAAACTATCATACTCCAGAGCATTTTCTCAGGCCAGTCAAATCCTGCTTCCTGGAAATTGTCATCTGTTTGGCCCAAATAAACTCATAAAAATTCTCTACAGGTCGGGCATATCTTGCATCAACAGTGGGAAGATGTAAGCTCCTCATTCACCTCTTCTCCTGGCAAGGCCCCAGGTCAGCCCACGCAGGAGCTGTGACCTCGTCCCGCCGACTCTGATGTCTACATCTGTGCATGCCCCTCCCAGGGAAGTTATTTGCCACTAACATGAGGTTAAAAGCAACTGAACGGTGTCACTTCCCCCGGCCTCAGTGTCCACACCAAAACGCCAGAACGAACAGATGAAATACGGTGGTGTTACTCCTATAAATAGCCAGCCTGCCCTGGCATCCGGGTTGAGTGTGAGCGCCTGGAATGCGCCCGCCAGGCCCGGGAGGGGCTGGCACAGCTGCGGACGAACGCCAGCCGGCTGCGAGGCAAGGCAAGCACTAAAACTGGTTCCACTGGCTTCAGATTCTTGGCAAGGATGGACCAAGCAAACAACTGCGTCAGTTTCCACCCCGGCTAGCTTTGTCCTTCCCGCTTGTAATAATCATCACTGTGTCTAGCACATGACCATCGAAATGGGAACTTCACAGCAGGTAATTAGAGCAATTGCACCATTTGCTCCTGAATTACAATGGCACACATTCCTAGTAAGAGTGGACGTTACACCAGGAACTGTTCCCTGGAAATGGGACCAACAGGCTCCTCCTGGCAGCCACCCCTTTAAGCCCCAGCGCTTTCCCAGGGGAGAGGCCCGGGCACTGGCCCAGTGAGGCCTTTGCACCTGACCTTCACCCATCCCCAACCAAACACATTACCCACACTGTCCCCCACGCCCGCCTTCCTCTGGCCTAAGCTATGCAGAGATCCTCCCTCCCTCCAATATAAATGGCCTGAAAGCCTGGGTTATATCCAAAACCAGCGATTGCATTCCCAGTCGCCGATGGAGAATTGTAAGACCGGTCACACTATGAACATGGAGACCACGGATGTTCCTTGAGAATAAAGCAGACTGCACGTCACTCCAGGCTTCTTCTGGAAGAGAAGGATGCTGAGAAAGACAAACTGCAAACCAGGTGTCCACTAAAAACTCTGCTGTCTGGTACTGACGGGTACTGAAAGTATCCCCAGCAGGCACGAACACCCGAAAACTAGGGGTCTTTTCATGTGGATTAAAGAAAGAGCTGCAGGCTCCTCCCTCAGGACTTGGGCCCTCAAACACGATCAGCACACTTCAGGTAGGTTGGACATGAGATCCTGAACCTGCCTACTGAAAGCTTATTGCCTCAGAACACAGAAAACCTGTGCTATTTAGGACAATGACACTAACCTGTCTTCATGATCGCAGGCATTTACTTCTGGTCCACCTGTCCTGAGCTCCGAGGGACCTGACGCTGACAGTTTGAAGGGGTACAGGTGAGGGTCCTTGGGTGTGTGTAAGAAATTGTTCCCCAGAAATACCCTTATAACACATTACCTCACATTGATGCTGGCGATGTCACCAGGGTACCAGAACGTGTGGCACGTGCCGGACAGTGTAAGTTGTGAGACTGGCATTTTTCTGGACTCCGAGTTGGGAGAGGTTTCATTTTATAATTTGAATAACAGGTCATATTTGTTTAGATTCACGCATATGTTTAAAGAAAACTTATGCCTTATTTCCCTATTGGACCTTCTTCAAGATCTCTTACTACCAGTACCGTCAGACATGAATGATGAACTCTTTAAAGGATGACTTTGTGTGTGGTAATTTTTTCCCTTGTCATTGGAAGGAATACTTGTAACAAAGATTCTGATTAAAAAACAAACAACAACAACAAAAACAGTGACAACACATTCTTTTTGTCATACAAACAATACAGATGACTATTTAGGTTCTGCACTGGGCCAGGAATCAAAGCTAAGTCCCACTGGTGTGTCATCAACTCATGAACCAGGAGGTCATGTTTCAATTCCCAGTCAGGGCACATGCCCTATTGTAGGCTCAATCTCTAATAGGAGGCATGCAAGAAGCAGCCCATCAGTGATTCTCATCATTGATGTTTCTATCTCTGTCTCCCTCTCCCTTACTCTCTGAAATCAATAAAGATATATATAGATATATATATATATATATATATAGATATATATATATTTTTTTTTTTTTCAAGTTGATAGAGCATTGCCCTGGGTTTGTTCCCTGTCAAGGGCAGGTATCTCGGTTGCAGGCTCCTCCCTGGCCCCAGGCCCCGGTAGGAGCACAAGCAGGAGGCAACCAATCAATGTGTTTCTCTCACATCAATATTCTCTCCGTCTTTCCCTCTCTCTTCCACTCTCTCTGAAAATCAATGGAAAAATATCCATGAGAGAGGATTAACCAAAAAAAAAAGTTGAGTCCCACCTGTGTTCACAATTGGAGCTCAGTACAACAGGGACCTGCCCTTTCCACGGTGGGGCCAGGGTTCCTGCCAACACAGAACTGGAGACTCGCAGAGATGGGCCCGGCCAGGGAAGCACAGGGCTGCCTGGGTCCCCAACCTGGCCCGCACATCGCCCTGATGTCAGCATGCAGGCCCAACACCGAGAAAGCACTTGGTGGCAGCAGGAAGCCATCTCAACCGGCACATGCCTTCTGGTGTCAGGTGCAGACCCAGGCAGCAGAGCTACAGACATCAGCCTGTCCGGGCCTTTTCACAGCCAACAGTGAGGGGAGGGGGCCCCACCTGGCTCTTCTGCCCCGTTTAAGACAACTTCCCGAGATGGGCACGTCCCACATCCGCCCTCTCCAAACAGAAGCCAATGGTCCCCTGGGGCTGCCAAGGACCTGAACGATGGCTAGTGTGACTGAAGGACTAAATTTTTCATTAATAAACTTATTTTTCAAATTATAGTTGACCCTTGAATAATGTTGAAATCAGGGGCCCCAACCCTCTGCGCAATTGGAAATCTGCATATAACTTTGACTCCCCAAAACGTAACTACTAATGGCCTACTGTTAACCACATATTTTGTCTATTCTTACAACAAAGTAAGATAGAGAAAATAAAATGTAATTAAGAAAATCATAAGGAAAAGTACATTCAGAGTATTAACTGAAAAAAAATCCACATATATAAATGGACCCATGCAGTTCACACCCATGTTGTTCAAGGGCAACTGTATTTAATTCATGTAATTCAATTTTAATTTCAATTAAATTTAAAATAGCCATGACTATAGGCTACCACAGTGGACACCACAGCTCGAGAGACTAAACATGAGAAGACGTGATGCTCAGAAGCTCTTCTGTTCTTCAAAGTAAGTCAGCACATGATCACAGAGAAAGTTACCTCAGTGCCACGCGACAGGGGCCATGAGATGAGCCCAGGCAGACCTAGCTTTGTCTCCAGCCCTAATGTGTGTGACCTCCGGTGGCTCAGTGTCCCAGCAGAGTGGCGAGAACACCCACCTGAGCAGGTAGCAGATCAGTGATGACAAAAGCAAGACATGGGGTGCATACCTGGCCCAGACAACCAGCTGTCACCCCCTGCAAAACAGGCAGGCAACGCTGTTCCAGGCTCTCACAAAGAGGAACAATTAAGGATGCGATTTTTACGACATCTCGTGCTTCCCGGTGAACTATAAATAGGAGTTTCAGGTGACACAGTGCAGGATTTGAGCAGCCCCTAGGTGGGCTCCTTCATGCCTCTGCCCCTGCCAATATTCAAGTGACGAAAAGAGGAATCTATGTGCGCCATTTGCCTTCTTCTTCCAGGAGAAATCATTTGCATGGTGTTAAAAAGAAGTTATCAAGTGGTTTATGCCTTCAATCTGGTCACCATGCACCACCATGGCTACTTCTGCAAAACCTGAAACTTTGCAGATACTGTCATAGAGACCACGCTCTATACAACAGAGAAGCAGGTGACTGTGCTAAGAGTGTTGTCTCCTCAGAAACATTTAATTCATCGAACTTTCCCCAGAGGCATCTCACCACAATTACAAAGGAGCGGTAACACTGCAGTAACACAGTAAGTTCTGCAGGACACCCCCATCAAATTCATAAATGTTTATAAAATGTCACTTTACTCGGGATGCTAGGCCAGATAGAGCCAAGAACAGGGTTTCCTTAGTCCTTTCTTCAGTAGAACTTTTGATTCGGCTAGAATAATGACACCAACGGATTTTATCAATGGAGGAAACATTCAGGCACAGCACACAATCCACACTGAAGAGTTCCAGGCACAGGTGTCAAAAATTCCCATCTCACACATCAGGTTCCAGCACCCTCCATGCATGAACCATGACTCACATCCTGATATCCAAGAGGGCCCTTGAAAGGAATGCTCCCTGGGGCCAAAGGCCACCCGCTGCTTTATGTCTAAGTCCACTGCTTTTTGCCTGCAGGTAGGCTGCACTGTCGTCAGCTTAGTCATGTTCTGTGGCCACATGAGAGCTCGGGGTGCAGGGAAAGCAGCACATGGTGGGCTTCTTCCCCATTCAGCACCCCTTTCTGTCCATATTCTCCTGAACACCGCTGAGAAACAGCACAGGGACTTCTATTCCTGTACAATACCTGGGCTCGGGACCCCTCCCCCACCACCCAGCTTACCTCTAAGGCAGTGGTTCTCAACCTTCCTAATGCCGCGACCCTTTAATACAGTTCCTCATGTTGTGGTGACCCCCAACCATAAAATTATTTTCGTTGCTACTTCATAACTGTAATTTTGCTACTGTTATGAATCATAATGTAAATATCTGATACGCAGGATGTATTTTCATTGTTACAAATTGAACATAATTAAAGCATAGTGATTAACCACAAAAACAATATGTAATTATATATGTGTTTTCCGATGGTTTTAGGCGACCCCAGTGAAAGGGTCGTTCGACCCCCAAAGGGGTCGCAACCCACAGGTTGAGAACCGCTGCTCTAAGGTTATAGACACTTTGGGGTGGGGAATTCAGTGATTCAGTTCTCTCTACTTTAGGCTCCAAAGCAAGTACCAATTTCATCAATTAAATTATCAAGCAGTAGTTTATAAACTGGACCACAATCTGATGCAAGCGTCACAGATAATTTGGGTTGCTGTTTACATTACAGATGAACACAGATGAAAACTTCAGCTCAACTGTATATTGTTCATGGGACCCGTTTCCTAAACAAACCGACTATCCAAGCAATGAATGTCTTCAGTCAAATGCAAATTAATTTCCTCCCCTTATAAAACTTTTTTTTTCTTTTGTAGTATTAATTTTTAAATCTATGGTCTTAGCAGGGAAAATCTCATAAATCTGCATTTCTCCTGAGTACGCCTGTGTCTCTACCCTCCTGCTGTCGGCAAGCACAGGGAGACTCCCCTAAGTGTCCCGCTAGGGGGGGGGGCCCACCGGGCAGAACAAAGCAGCACAGCAGACCACACACTGGACCAGCGATGGGCCTGCAATCAGCCTGCTCTCCCACGAATGCGGGGGCTCCTCACAGTCACGGTCAGCCTGACGGATCCTGCCATTAAGGGTATAGCGCTGTGTCTGCCACAGAGTCGACATCCCACAAGTGGGGATCCCCACCTGTGACGTGGCTCATCATCGGTCATAATCACGTCCCTGCATTTTTTGAACACGCAGGCCCAGGCATAGAGATGCTGTGGGGCTGCCTGGGCACCTGCATTTCATGGTGATGCTACGGAGATGAAAGGGGGACCTCACCTACACTAAGTGACAAAGTGCTGAAGGCCAGGGGTGGGCGGCCTGAGTGCACCCAAGTCCTCAGACCCTTGGCGCCCCTCTCCTGGCCTCACAGAACCATCTCAGGAGGGCAGCTGCCCCTGTGGGCCCCAGGGAACTGGCAAGACCCACTGCCTCCCTGAGGAAGAGAAAGAAAACACCTCTGCCCTGGGGGAGGGGCAGGGAATGTCTCCTGCCAGTGATACCAGGTGGAGGCTGGCTGCCATGAGGAACTGGCCAAATCTCCCAAAAAGCCCCACTTCACCCGACACCCTAGGTCAGAGGGTGAGCCAGGACAGGTGGGACATCCTCTCCCCGCCCCATGACCACTAGCAAGAAGCACCAAATAGCAAACAACTGGGGGGCGTCTACTGGGAGGCTGGGGTGGGGTAGGGGCCATGGAGAGTCACCTGTAACTCCGTTTCTCCCGTGAATGATTTCTGTCGTATACTAACCACCAATGAGCCATCTTTGCTGAGAAAGCCCTGGCCCCTCAAACTCAGCATGCCCACAAAAGAGCACACCCATCATCCCTCCCTCCCTGCTCTTGTTCCCGCTTGTCCAAACCAAAAATCTGTATTTCGTCCTAGACTCCCTGACTGTCCTCATCTCTCTCTATGCCGCCATCAAGTGTGGTCCGTTTTGCCTTCCTAATGCCTCATCAGCGGTTTGTTTCATGCATCCTCACTACTCCTGACTCTTTCAGTTACTTACCAGTTCTCTGACGAGCGTAAGGACCCTCCTCAGTACCTGTCCACGCCCAGACTGAGTAACTACCAACAGCTGATCAGGCCATGGGCTCTGGGACCATCTCCTCATCTGAGATACTAGTTCTATCACTAGCCAGCTGTGTGCCTTACAGAGCTGCTGTAAACTCTCCTCGGGTGGGTTTCTCAAATGTACAATGGGGACAACAATTGAGCCTGCCTCAGAGGGTTTGGGGAAGACAGAATGAGATCAGGGGCAGCCCTGGCACACACTGAAACTCAAGTGCAAATCTGACACTTTTCTGATGGAAATCCTCCCGTTGACTCCTGAGCTCCATCAAAATACAATCTGAACCACGAGGTTTATAGGACAATGTTCTCCATGATCCACACGCCTTCTACACAGACCCCCCTCCACCACCTGCCACAACCCTCCCCCCCATCCTACTCCCAACAGCCCACACACTGACTTACTCAGTGGTCAGCTCCGTGGACCACACTCTTTCACCCTCTGCTCTGGTGCATAAAGCACGCTCTCTTCCTCTGCGGGACACTCTGCAACTCAGGTCCCCTAAAGGACACAGCCTTTCCCGAAAGCCCTCCTTCCCAAGGAGGCTTGCCTGCTCATCCTTACGGCACACACCCCACTTTGTAAAGACTTTATTTTTTAGAGCAGTTTAGTTTTGTAAGAAACCCCAAACCCTCTTCCAAAGTGGCTGTCCCATTTTGGATGAGAGTTCCTATTGTCAGCACTTGGTGGTGTCAGTGTCCTGGATTTTAGCCTTTCTAGTGGGTGTGCAGTGGTAGAACCCCACTTTTGAAGACATTCCCTTTGCTTTCAAGCACAGCACTCATTATAGTGTAAGAGCAGTGGGTCCTCGCTTACCATGGACTGCACCTCCCTCCCTGGCACTCATCCAGGCCCAGCACCACGTCTCATCAGCGATTCTAAATGTTTTCAAAAATCCAAAATACTTGACTTTAAAATGCTGTTGACATTTACTTTGTTCATCAAATGCTAAAAAAAAAAAAATCATCAGTAAAACAAATGCCCTCAACTATTTAATCTCAATGTATAAATTACAAACTTGCCAAATAGTCAAGTTTTTATGTCTTTTTTTTTAATTGGTAACATTTTCTTATATATATTCTGAGTACTCGAATGTTTCATTTCTATAGCTTACAAGGACCCTTTAAGAAATGAGTTTTCTCTGGCCCGAGACGAGGAAAGGAGAACCTCTGAGCTGAGCTCTGGCTGACGTGTGGGTTCGTGAAGTCAGATGGTACATTTGCTGAGCCAACTCCTTGCCACTGGCGTGGCCTCATCCCAGGCCCCTCGCCTAGGCACGTCGGCCGGCTGGGTAGCTGACTGTCCACATTTCTCAAATGCCCTGTGCACAGCTGCTGCTCCCATTTCAAACAAACCCTGGGATGTGCGACTCCCACCCAACATTAAAAATACCGTCAGCCAGCGCTCTGTGTCACAGGCCGCATGGGCTTAAGCTACGATGCAGCTGATTCTATAGCCGTCGCCATAAATTATATGTATTTATAGCCATGACTACTGAATAATAATTTTTAAACCATCATTATAGGTTCTACTTATTTGGGGGTTTTCCCAACTAAGTGAAAAGACTGTCACTTTGTTGCAGGAGACTAGTTTCACCACTGGAATAGCTCATGGAATAACTCATGATTCAGGAACAGAACTGTTTGGATAACTACCAGCCCCTAGAGCACTCGGCCCAACAGTTTCCCTGAGTACAAAACACACTCCATCTGTGCCCATCAGGAGACACACACCCCAGAGGTCTTTCCTGGGCACACGGCCTGCAGGTGGGCACAGCCACAGAAGCCACCCTCTGCCCAGGAGCACTGGCCATCACGTATCACATCCAAGGGCACTTGGTAGACACACCTCTGTCTGACCACTGCGTTCAGGATGGCCTCCATCTCTACAGGCAACATAACCCGGCACTCACAGCAGACCTTCCAAGGAATCCTCACACAGACACACCCCAGGAGACTCTCTACAAGGGAAGGACACTGCAAGTGTGGCCCAGCAGTGAGGACCACGTCAGAGCTGGCGGGGGAAGGACAGCCATCAGGTGACAGCACCGGCAGTCCATGGATCGGACGCTCACCAGGCTCCTGAGAAGACCAAAAGGTCTTCCCTGGGGCAGCCAGCACCTGTGCCCTGGCCCCAAGAGACAAGGAGGCTGGGGATCCTCCATGACTTTCAGGGACAGCAAACAAAAGTCATGGCAGGTACCCAGCAGGAAGCCTCGGATACTCACATGCCACCTACTCTGAGATCTGGCGTGAACCCTGACCCACAGCCCCTGCAGGGGGAGGGCTCGCCAACGGTGCACCAAAGGCCCACTGGGCGGCCGGGCTGTGCAGCAGCTGACACTGCATGAAAGGGGCACCTTCAGGATCAGCAGTCAACTCCTCCCTGACAGACCACTGTGCTTTCACCAGAGCGGGGATGAGCGGCACCAAGAACATCGCTGAAAGTGATCATCTGCCCTCGAGTTTGCAGTGTGGCTCCTCCTTCCCGATAGCCCGGGTACTACAGCTGTAAATACATCACCCCAATTGCGCCCCCTTAAAAATACTGGCACGCAAAGCCTGAATGCAGATCCGGGAAAAACATTAAGAAGCAAAATTATGTATCAGCCTTTTTTTTTACGTTTTTTAAATTTTATTTTTTTCAATTACAGTTTGCATTTAATATTATTTTATATTAGTTTCAGGTGTGTAATATAGTGATTAGACAATCATGTACTTTACAAAGTGGTCCCCCAATACTGCAAGTACCTACCTGGTCCCACACAAAGTTATTACAATATTATTGACTATACTCCCAATGCTGTCCTTTGCATCCCTGTGGCTATTTTGTGACTAACAATTTGTACTTCTTACTCCTTTCACCTTTTTCCCCCGACCCACCTCCCTTCTGGCAACCAGCAGTCTGATCTCTGTATCTATGAGTCTGTTCTATTTTGTTTGTTCATTTATTTTGCTGTTTAGAGTCCGCATATAAGTAAAATCACATGGTATGTGTCTTTCTCTGTCTGACTTATTTCACTTAGCATAATACCCTCTGGGTCCATCCATGCTGTCACAAATGGTAAGAGTTCATTCTTTTTTATATATGTATTCCACACACCTCTTCTTATCCAATCATCTATATCATACATCTTCGCCAACACTTGTTGTTTGTTGATTTATTGATGATAGCCATTTTAACAGGTATGAGGTAATATCTCATTGTGGTTTTTATTTGCATTTCTCTGATGGTTAGTGATGTTGAACATCTGTTTCATTTATCTATTGGCCATCTATATGTCCTCTTTGGAGAAGTATCTATTCAGGTCTTCTGGCCTTTTTTTAAAAAAAATATGTTTTATTAATTTTTTTTTTTTTTTACAGAGAGGAGGGGAGGATAGAGAGTTAGAAACATCGATGAGAGAAAAACATGGATCAGCTACCTCCTGCACACCCCCTCCTGGGGATGTGCCCGCAACCAAGGTACATGCCCTTGACCGGAATCAAACCTGGGACCCTTCAGTCCGCAGGCCAACGCTCTATCCACTGAGCCAAACTGGTTAGGGCTCTGGTCATTTTTTAATTGGACTTTTTTTTGGTGTTGACTTATATGAGTTCTCTACAAATTTTGGATAATAACCCCTTTCAGATATTTCATTGGCGAATATGTTCTCCCATTATGTTCTGTCTTTCTGTTTTGTTGATGGTTTCCTTTGTTGTGCAAAAATGTTTTAGTCTGATGCAGTCCATTATATCAGCATTCTTTATCACCAGGGTCATGTGTGGCTAAGAGTTATTTACATAGGAATTGTAAGTCGGCCTGGACTTTGGGCCGAATGTATTCTCCACAGTATATGTTTATAACACCAGACATTTTATTAGTGTTTTATTAAGTTTGTTTAGCTTTTTTCTACTGTCTACTTTTTGGGAGCATTTCTTACTTTTAAACTATAATGATACTTCAACTACAAGCACGCATTTATAAAATTAGTTTGTAAGTGCATTTCATCATTAAATACTTCACAAGAAAGCAGTAAAAAGGCACTTAAAGAAAAGGCCCATTTTCTCCTATACCAAACTTTTTTTTAAAACCACACAGAATGTCTCAATTTCCAAGAGTCTGTGTACAAGGGTCCTATTGGGTGGACCACAATATATAAAGAAGCACTAGGCCTACAGCATCCTTTCACTTTAAGAAAAGACTTTGTAGGTAAATTTGGGCCCCAGACTTAAAGATGAACTGAACCATTAAAAGAAAACCACTAACCAGTTTCTCCAAAGACTGAAATCCCTTCAGTCTGAATGAATAACTGGAAGTGATGAGCAGAATATGAAAAGAAGGGAAAAAAGAATGTGAACATATGGAGGGGGGGAAATACCTATTACATTTCATCCTGATGATGAGTCTCATATCATAGAAACAAATTTAGAGGTTTTACTATTTTTGACTGGTAGTGACCTCAACCCTGATATTTAAGCAAAAAGAGTAGAAAGTGTCAGTTATGTTCAAGTTTAGCAATAAAATACTGCGACTCTCAAAACAATTCCAGTTTGTTTGAATTTGGAAATGAATGTGTTTTATGTTGATTTGTATTCTCGGCCTTATCTAATAATTGTTGACTGGTTATCTACTGGCTAATTCTTCAGTCATGTTGGCAAACTGTTCCAGTTTTTGTTTTTGTTTTTTTCCCACTTGAGACACACGTGAACATTCCTGTAATTGCAGGTAACTGCTCCTGGTGTTCAGTCCCGAGGAGCCGAGGCCAAGGAGATGAAGAATCAGGTTCGAATAGATGGGCACACACAGGCCTGAGGGCCATCGGTGGATCCAATACCAGAGAGCAACCATCCTGACAAAAAATCCTCTATTAACAGTTTATGAAACGGGGCGCACGTGCACACACATCAGTGCACACCCCGCACCCATGGCCGTGCACCCACCAGCCTGCACACATGCACATACACACACACCCCAGGATACCCCTCACGCAGTGCACAGTCGCAAATGGGGAAAGGATGGGCAAGTAACAGTCCCATGCAGGGGTTGGCATCCGTCCCATGCAGGTCCCAGCTCCACGCTCCCACAGGCGAGCCAGGTCCACTTGGGCACATTATCTATGCTCCATTGGCCTCAATTTTCTTTGCGTAAAATGTGAATGATGATGAAACTGGCTTCACAGCATTGTTAGACGCTTCACTGAAGCTCAGCACAAGCTGCTCGGCAAAGAGCATCTGTGACCTCACACACAGTAACAGGCTGACACGCTCCAGAAAGGAAGTCATTAGCCTAAAACAGGACTTAGGATCCTGCTCAGGAAGTGCAGGTCTCAGAACAAACAAAAAGTGTTGTTTTAAAACATATATATATATATATATATATATATATATATATATATATATATTCTGGTTGCTTTTAAAAATGATCTACCTTCTTAGCATAATTTAGTATGTATGTTTTCCCTTGATCAAAAAATGTCCAATAAATATACAAAATCAAAGAACGTTATACATGCCAATATCCCATTTCGGTTCATGCTCTTTAAGAAGACATCGTTTTAGGGTTTCTGTCGGCGATGCCTTCCTGAGACACCTGCCAGGACGGGGAAAGCAGCTGCACTTCTGGCTCTCGGATGAGCCTACCGAGCGCAGACTCCTAGAGTGTCTCCCCCTCCTTCTCCTACCATCTCCCACCCCTCTTCCTCACTCCTCACCCGCAGGAGAAAGAAATGCCTTCCCACCAGCCAAAAAGGGCAATGCTGCTCTGACTGCTCCAACAGCAGCTCTGGATTTGAGGTCCATCTGGTGAAATAGCCAATAATGACTTGGAATTACAATGCCTTACTGTATCAAGACAAAACTCGCCCTGACCAGTTTGGCTCAGTAGATAGAGCGTCTGGGGAGGCCTGATGGCGGATCCACCCACCTTAACCTTACACAGTGTTATATGTCAAAGGAAGTGCAGTGCTTCCATTCCAATGGAGACCTTACCGTTTTCTTACACATCAAACCACACCTGCTGTGGGATACGCTAAGGCTGGAGATAAGAGACAGGAGAGAGATGGCCACACGCACTGGAGAGAGGGTGCCAGACACACAGGGCAGCAGGGGTCCTGCCCCCTCTACGCCACAATCAGCTTCAAGAGAAGAAAGTTCAAGTAAACAACCGTGATGTGCTTCCAGGGTGTGTTTTAAATTAATAGATTAGAAAATCATTAAAAATTCTCCCTGTGCTTTCGTTTCTGTTTACTATTGCACAATATCCAAAGAAAAAAATCTAGAAGACCAAGCCAACACAGTGCCCAAACCCCCACTCCGCCACTCAACTCACTGCTCATGACTTTGCACACATGGCCCTGCCTGGGTAAGGAAGACGTCACACACCCCTCCCCTCCCAGGGCTTCTCCAGCTCCCAGGTGAGGCCGGTGCTGCATCAGGATGTGAACTGTCTGTAAGTCACCACGTAACAAACAGATGGAATTATCTGTATCAGCGTGAGTCCTGAACCCTAAGACTGAAAAGGGCCTCAGAATGGTATCCGAAGCTCTCGCTTCCTCCCTGTCTCAGATCACCAAAGAAACGCTATAAACTAAGTGGATGATGAGACCAAGGAAAGACAGCTCTGCTTCCTGCCCAGCAGCCGGAGTCCTGGCCTGCAGCCCCTGTGAGTCAGTGCCCCGCAGTTTAAACCACATGTCAAACCCAGGAGCCTCAGGAAGCTGCAGGGGGGCAGACGGGGAGAGGCTGTGGCTCGGAACCTGGAATCCGGGAGCCATCCTCGAGACAAATTCAAAAGGGTTTTTTCCGGCTTCATGGAGACATTTACTGAGACACAATTGACGTATTATTGAGACAAATATTGAGACACAATTGACATATAACACTGGGTACTGTTAAGGTGTATGATGTGTTGATTTTATACACAAATACGTCATAGAATGATTACCATGGTAGGGTTAGTTTACACCTCCATCCCTTCACACACTTAATTTCTTTTTTTTTTTTTCATTAAGTTCTACTCTCTTAGCAAATGTCAAGTACACGATACAGTATTAATCATGGTCACCACACTGTACATTAGATCCCCATAACTTCTCTCTGCTTTCCTGCATTTGGCTTTTTTTACATCCACATATTAAGTCTTTCTCTGACTGACTTATCTCACTTAGCATTCTGTCCTCCAGGTTCTTCCATGTTGTCACAATAGCAAGATTTCCTTCTCTTTATGGCTGAATAATATTCCATCGTAGAAACATAACACATCTTCTTCATCCACTCACTTATCTGTGGACACCTGGGTGGTTTCCACCGCGTGGCTTTTGTGTGCAGTGAACATGGGGGTGCAGATATCTCTTCAAGGTATGGATTGCATTTCCTTTAGATATAAATTCAGAAGTGGTATTCCTAGAGCATATGGTAGTTCTATATTTAACTTTTTTGAGCAACCTCCATACTATTTTCCATAGTGACCACACCATTTTACATTCCCACCAACAGTGCACTAGGGTTCCCTTCTCTCCACATCCTCGCCAACACTTGCTGTTTGTTGATTTACTGATGATAGCCATTCTGATGGGTGTAAGGTGATAATTAATTGTGGTTTTAATTTACATCTCTCTGATGATTAGCGACTGTTGAGCATCTTTTCATATGTCTATTGGCCATCTGTATGTTTTCTTCGAAGTGTTCTACCCATTTTTTAATTGGACTGTTTGTTTGTTTGATACTGAGTTGTATGAGCTCCTTATATATTCAGAGATTTTTAAATCCATTGCTGATCCCACAGAACCCAAAACTAACTCCAGGTGTGAAGCCCAGGATTTGTATTTGGCCACCAAGCTGAATGAGTAAAAGGACGCAGCCACTCCATAAAAGGGCAAATCTCTCACATCACCAGCTGACATCACATTTAATCCCAAAACGTTTGGTGAAGTAGCTCCCGACAAGGAAATAACTCACGCTTCCACATTCCTTTTTAAGTATTAAACCCTTAGATAATCCACTCATTAAATTATTTTAATCCAAAAAACTCTACCATAGTGCCTGCTACCTAGCAGGCAGCAATTAAATCATGGATTGCTTGGAAGTATGGATGGATGGATGGATCTGGACCCAAAGCCCCTCCTGGTGAACATCGGGCCTGGTGGGGCTGGTGCCTTGCTGCCATGTATAGTTCTCCACCTGCCTGGGTTTATGCCCTACCTTTCCAACTTTCCCAGCCACACGACACGGCTAGTACAGATACAGCAAGATTCCTAGCAACTCTGACCCCATTCTCAGGTGGGTCTGAACCTGACTGGCCTATCCCACAACAGTGGTTCTCAAATGTGAGTTACCCTGCATCAGAGCCCCTTGTGAAACACAGGTTGCCAGGGCTCCCTCCCAGTTTCTGAGTCTGTAGGGCTGGGTGGGGCCCAATCACCTGCACTTCTGACACGTTCCCAAGTGAGGGTTCAGGGACCTGCAGCAAGAACAGCCACCCCGAGCGGTCCCTCCCTGGCACCACTACATCAAGGAATGGTTGAGATTTTTACTCAATCGCTTCCTACTCTTCCTCCCAACTCTGCACAGCTTGCACCGGCTGTGAGGATGACTGCCCATTATTTTAACAACAGCAGCTCCACCTGCCTCATATGAAACAGATGCTCTCATAACTCAGAGATGTATTACTTACACGGCCATTACAAATAACATTTGGTAAGAATATTTATTCACATGGAAATTTTGCATGGTATTCTACTGGCTAGAAAAAGTAGCAAGCAATGAAGCTATGTGTCATCACACAGTGGTATTGGTTAAAAGCATAGATAGGTGGATGGGAAGAGGAGTGGGTGGATAGAATATAGGTGGATGGATGCATGGATGCATAGATCCCGGGGAAAATATACATTATATCATATTAACACAGGTTATTTCTGGTTTTTGCCAAATAATTTTCAATTAACACTACTTGGCAACAGGAAAAAATAAGTTGCTTTTAATTTGTTTGAAAATGTCTTGGGAAAAGTATGCTTTCTTAAAGCTTCTTGATAAAACTGATTTTATTGGTTATGGTCATTCTCACTTATCCCAGTGTCACTGTGACACAGCAGGTCCTTCGAGCCCAAGAACCTAGTCATGCCTTCACATCTGCAGAGTGGAGAAAGCGCCTGCCCATTTCCTCCAAAGGGTCGTGCGGAGAGATGAGATCGTCAGCGCGAAGGAGCTCCTGAGAGCCTCAGCGCTCTAACACGAGACAGAAACGGAGGGATCGATTGGGCTACTCAGCTCCATTTGAAAACGGCTCTTTCCACTTAGTGGGCACAAAGAACGCTGTATTAAATTTTAACATGATTGCATTTTTACAGCGCACGGAGGCAAAAGGCGAGCATCCCTGGGTGAGTTGGAATCCACTCCGGCTGAAGCCTGTCCTGCCAGCAGAAGACAGCAACGCCCACCCAGCACATCCTCCCCGCTCTGCGCACCAGTGTTATGGGGCCTCACTGTAGAGCCTCAATAAAACCCATTTATAAATACTTTAAACGCAAAGATAGGTAACTAAGTCACTTATTCAAAAAGGATTTACTGACCAAACCCTTAGCAAGCATTCCCTTCAGTGGCACAAAGGAGAAAGGACAGACAATGCTAACGGAGCTGAGATGGAGGGGCACACGGGTTGCCATGACAATATGGAGCCAGAAACAACTGCATTTGGGCAGGAACGCTGGGTCCCCATGAGCAAATAAAACCCCAAGGCCCCACCAGCATCCTGGAAATTCTCTGGAGTGCACCCAGCAGACCTGCATCCCTGCGGCCTGGCCAGCAACCCACCTTCGCCCACTCGAGGTTTCCAGGAGCACAACCAGCGGCAGTAAAACTCCAGCTCCACCTCCAGGCACACACCTGGGGAAGGCGGCCTCAGGTGGCACTTTTGCTCAGTAAATCTCATGCATTTAAGATCCAGGTTCCTGATGCCAACTACGAAAATAAAAATATGTCCATCTAAATTACAGTCGCTCCTTAGCTGGTCACTATTTACACTAACAATTACAAAACAACATGAACTCCACTGCAGCCAGCAGACAACAAACCCTCCTTTGTCCACAGGCCAAGCAGCCGGTGGAATTGCTTGGCGAGGGCTCAGGACGGCATTCCCACATCTGCCAGTTCCAGTCAAATTGACAGTAAGTCCCATGACGATGACTAAGAGCCGCAGCCACACACTAGCTTCAGCACCGAGGAAAAAGTATGTCAAAATTTAAATACATCCTAAAAATGGGCACTTGGTAGTAGCCGATTCCTAGATTAAACATTGCTCGGAGGGCTTTCTTAGCTGGCCTGCCTCTCACGAGGGTTCACGCTCACTGCTCCGCTGGGAAGGCAATTCTGAGGCTGGGCTCTGCCTGGCCCTGTGGGCTAAGCTACGTCAGCCTGTTGTGTGGCCTCAGCTGCCAGCACCAGATAAGACATCCCAGCATTGTCAAACATTTTTGGTACAGTTTCAAAGGCTGGGAAAGGACAGAGGAGGAATGAACAAGGATGAGAAGGCTTGGGGAAGAACAGGAAAAAAATTACTCCTAAACCTGCAAAAGATTTGAAGCCAGGCAAGGCCTCATGCACACCTGCCATGCACACGGCTGTTCCCATTAGGGTGCCCACAATCACAAGCTCTTAAAATGTCCAAGCAAATACAGGCAACACCTACAAAACTGTATTGAATCTTTTTAATTACCTATAAATGGGAAACAGCTGCCTAAAATTTTTAAAAAAGGAAATTAACCTGAAATTGTATATGATAATAAAAATTTCAATGACAAGCTTTCAATGTAAAAGAATTAACCACTGAAGGATATTGCATTAGACAGGAATAAAATAAAACAGTGAAGATTACCCCCGACGTTCTTTGAAAAGGGTCAAGTAAAGACGTGTCAAAAGAGATGTTCATAAACCGGAAAACTGGAAGAAATGCATCTAACAAAATATATTCTGAAATAAAACATTACTTGAAAATTATTTTCAAAAGGCTAATAAACTGTGGATAAATGAAATAATAAAACAAATTAGGAACCACAAATTGCCATTCTATTAACCAAGCATGTCAAACCCGCGGCCCGTTTGACACGCTTGCTATTAACCCTCAGTCACGTCCACTAAACACTGATAACTACTGACACGTTCTGAATGCCCGTGGTGTGCTAATAAGCGCTGTTTGAAGTAACCTGAGACCTTCATAACCACCTTGTGACTGAGATGCTGACTGGGGTCCCCATTTTGCAGATGAGAAAATGGAGGCAGGGAAAGGCCAAGGAACCCCCCAAGGCCACACAGCTAGTGAAGAGCAGCTGGTGCCAGAGCCCCGCCAGGACCTACGGCCGGGCCATCAGCTCCAGGGCCCAGGGCATGACCTGGAACCGCCCCTCCTGATGGAACTCTCTTAAGTCCACCTGCAGCCAGGTGCCATCCACAGAATGGGTCAGCGCAGAAGAGGGGCACCCATCCGGTTCGGCAGCACCTGGAGAAGCATTTCCTGCTCATCTTCCTCTCTCTCCTCGTCTCATCTCCGTTTCTGGGTTCCTTTTTCCTTCCCGCACATTTGATTTTTCCTTTCCCTTTTACCTGGAGCCCATCACGTGGCTCCATCAGCTTAGCGAGGCTCAGCACTGCACCCAAAGTCTCAGTGCTGTGCCTGGCCTGTTCAGGACGGGACACAAGCGATGGAGCAAGTGCCACAGCAAACAGGACTCTCAGAAAGGCTAGGTGAGCCCGACTGGGGGACGCTGAACCCCACAAAGGACAGGGCAGCCCAAGGTCACACAGACAGTGAGTCGGGACCAAAGCCCCCATTTTAGTTCTTTCACTAGAACTCTCTCATTTGGGGCCATTCCTGAACAAAGCTGTGAATTACCAGGGCCCATTCGTGTTTATTCTGTAGTTACAGATACCATTCACCTCTGAGGTATTCAGGGGAAGTAAGATCAATAGCAAACTCAGGTCCTTCCTCTGGCTTTGTCCTCCTGCCATGAAGGCAGACCTAATGATGCCTCGTCATACCAGGAGTTCTCCAAGCCACTCGCAATGTTCTCTCACGGCGGAGAGAGGTCCTCAGTCATGGCCCCGTGCCCCCGGTCCTGGCATCAAGATTGCTGCAGCTGGAACCGCGGAGCCACCGGCAGACGAGGCGGACCCGTGGAATGTGGGCTCCGAGGGCTGTGAACAGCTTCACGAGAAATCTGTTTTTGTGTCTGTGGGTGCTGGGGTGCTCCTTGGGGGGCCTGGCGGGACACCCACCGTGTAGCACAGATTAGATGCGAGGCTGATGAGACGCACCAGATGCTCATCACTGGAAAGGGACATAGAGGCTTGGCATGTGGGGCAGTAGGGAGGCGGGGAAGAAATGGGCTGTAGGAGACGCCCGGCGCTGCTACAGAGACCGGAGGGCATGCTGGGTGCTCTCCCGGCGGTCACCCGGAGCAGAATTCTTACAACGACCCTAAGGGGGCGGGGGAATGTGACTGTCCCCTTCTCCACAGGCAGAAGCAAAGCCTAGGTCCCTCCCAGGATAGAGCCACAAAGACACACAACCACCCTCAGGGCTGTGAGAATGGAGAGTGGAGAACTGACAGCAGCCCCTCCTCGTCCCCTAAGCGTCCGGTGGAGGGGCTGCCCTCAGTTCTACACAGAAACCTGCAAAACAGGCCGCTGGGACCTGTGCTTGAAGGATGAAACCTGACAATGGAAAACAGGCTCCCGTTTCTGCGGCATCAGCCCCACTGCACGGGCCCACACTGCCCTTCAGACATAACCTCGTCACTGGGTTCCGGCCTGAAGGTTACATGTGTCACCAGAGTCCACAGGAAGGGGACTGACTCCTGGTCAAGAGCCATTTGCTAAGCCAGACTACGTTACAGAAGGCTTAACCACCTCTCTGTTCTCCGATGCTATTTCCAGTCTAGTCCACTTGAACTAGATTTGGACAAAATTCTTCCCAATTTACGGTGTAACAGGAAGAGAGCTGAGCAGAGAGGAGGAGACTGCCCCTGTGCCAGCTGAGCTACCCTTTGGAGCTGATCCCTGGCACGTACGCTCCTCACAGCAACCCCAGGGGGCCTCGCGGATGCCCAGCTGCCTTCTCATCCACAAAACAACAACACTGGACGCTGGACGAAACCATCGCTGCACTCTAGGAATGTGCGTGACAAAATCAAAGATGCTCACAGACGCCAGCCACGTCTCTAACCCAGAGGTAAAACATGAGGCTGATGAAACTGCACAACTCTCACCAATCAGATATGACTGACCACTTTGCTTTTCTGGCTTGTTTGCTTTTCTTGTTGAAATAATAAAGATACTTGTTGACAAGAAAAAATCTCACTATGGACCTGCTGGGGGGAGAGGGGAGGGGGGCCATTTTCTTTCTAATTAAAGATTTTTAAATTCTTCCATATACCTTTTTTAATAGTTGTAATTATAGCCCTACTTAATGTTAAGTACTTCAACTCAATAAAAGGTTAATTATACAGACTCTGGTAATTATAAAAAGTAAAGTAAGATGTAAAATGTCACAATGAATAATTAATAAGACCTCTTTGATCTGCTTCAGACCAAGAATACAGTGCTGACAGGCTATTTCTCCATCGTACGGGGATGATCTTCCTGGAAAAAAAATGTAATATCTGATATCAAAAGCAGGAGTTCAAAATAAGCATTTAACCCTGCCTTAAAAATAAGGTGAGATGTTCCCATTAGTTTCACACTTAAACATACACCCAAGAAGTGAGGCACGGTGGGTCATCTACCTTGTAGCTCCGGGTGGAGATGACGGTTTTGTGGCAAAGGCTCCAGATGTTCTACCTCCTGCGGGACTGTGCTGGAGGGTCATCGCAGCACATGGGACCCGACAGGAAAAGGCACCGCGGAGAACGCAAAAGCACCAGGAGAGGCTCCTGCCCTCAAAGAATGTTCAATCTTCTTAGGAAGGCAAAATAATTCATTCACAGAATTCAGGTCAACAATTAAATTTATTTGATATATTATTAATTGAAATGAATTACTTCAATTCACATAATTAAATCTCAAATATTACAAAATTAATCAAAATAATTAAAATTAATGGAAATAAATTACTTACATTATTTTAATTAATGTATTAAAATAAATACTTTTTTAAAATGCTGTATCTTGGATACTTTCTATTTATTGCTTTTCCCCTCTTTTTTTTAAGTATGTTTTTATTGATTTCAGAGAGAAAGGGAGAGGGAGAGAGAGAGAGAAACATCAGTGATGAGAGAGAATCATTGATTGGCTGCCTCTTGGGGATTGGCTGCCACTCTGGGGATTGAGCCCGCAACCCTGTCATGTGCCCCGACCGGGAATCGAATGATGACCTCCTGGTTCATAGGTCGACAGTCAACCACTGACCCATGCCGGCCAGGCATGCTTTTCCCCTGTTTTAGAGGGAGCATAGAGAGTATCCTGGACTTGTATTTTCCCAGGCTTTTATCTGTCTCTTGGGGTGTTTATAGTTTCATAGCAATCCCTATGTTAATTAAATCTACATAAGAATATATCATCTGTAGGGACTCAATTTTGCTTCAAAAAGAGTGAAACTTGAGTCCTGGTTGGTGTGTCTCAGTGGTTAGAACATCAGGGCCCAGGCACCAAAGGGCCGTGGGTTCAATTCCCGGTCAAGGGCACATACCTGGCTTGCAGATTCTCTCCCCAGCAGTCGATGTGTCTCTCTCACAACCAAGTTTCTCTCTCTCCCACTCCCTTCCCTCCTTTGTTCCCCCGCCCACACACACACACACACACACACACTTTGAAAGCAATAGAAAAAAATATCCTCGGTGAGGATTAACAAAACAAAACAAGAGTGGCACTTGAGGTCACATGTGACCAGTTATTAATACTGCCTAAATGTGTCACGCTGTAACTACTACTAACTGCACCAGGAGCAGGAGTTAGCACTTAGCACCTCTAGGTGTTAAAACTCTTAAAACATTTTTACAAGAGTATTCGTTAACAAGTAGACCTTTACAGGGAAGTCTGAAGACTCGTTAAAACTAATTCTACATTGAGAGAAATCTTCATCAAACACTCACTCAACATAAAGCCCACTCTCCAGCCCACCCCTTAAGAGATACCTACAACTTAGGAAAGGAGTTATGCTTTCAAACGTGTTCTTCAACGATGCATTCCTATGTAGTGCCCACAAATAAGTTTGAGGCTTCTACATCTTCTTTTCCTTTTTAAACTTTACTTTCAATTGCGGTTTACATTCAATATCATTTTGTATTTGTTTCAGGTGTACAGCCTAGTAATTAGATAATCATAGACAGACATTTTAATTTTTATAGGGATCCACATAAAATCAAAGCATCATTTCCACTTCAGTGTTCTATTTAAAATGTAATTTTTCAGTAAGTAAACCACCAATATTCAATAACCAATATTCCAATACTTTTGAAACCTTTAGAAACTGTTATGTATGATCAAAGATAATTAAGTTTTGAGTTGGGAAGAACCTGCATCCTAGAACGGAATAGAGAGTGAGGTACATGAAAGCCCAGGATTTAAAGAATAACAACTCATAAAAGGGACAATGTCATGCTGTAAAGCAGCACAGAAACCGTTTCCAGGAAAGGCGGGGGTGGGTAATTAAAAACACGTAGCAGCGGAACTCTTCTACCCGGGTCTGACGTGAGATGACGATGCGAATGAAGAACTGGCAATGGATCGGGTGAGTTATAATTCTCACCTCTGAGCAGGGTGGTGCGGCCAGCACTGGGACTTGGGAACATGTCAGGGCAGCATCGGGACTCGTGTTCCGGATGACGCCCAGTCCGTGTTTCTCCCTCAGCACCCACCTGACCTTCGCATACCGACCTAGAATCCCACGGTTCAGCTGAACTTGAGCTGCTTCCGCAGAAGTGCCTTCCAGGGGACACGTACTCACTCTGCTTCCATGTGAGCTACCTTACAGATGGCTCCATTTCTTAGGGGACTTTTAAGACCATACTTTATTCTCAAGTCCCATGGATGGCAGTTGCCTCCACGTTCATTCTCTCTCAAGTGCAGTGGAATTAAAGGAGATGAGCTCTGGCCGACAGCCCAGCCCACTGCAACACCGGAGCCCAGGACTCATGTTCCCACTTCCACCTGGCACGCAGGGCGGGCCCTTCGCCACCGGGCTGAATCCTCTCTCCCAGCACAGCTCACCTTCTGAACACGTTTCCACCCCATGATCCAAACTAGCTCTCTCCTGACCGGCCCGAAAGGCACCTGTGCCCCTTGCTGGCTCCTCAGAACCCAGGGAGTGGCACCTCCCACACGCAGGAGGAGGAGGAGGGAGGGAAATGGGTCCCTGGCCACTTCCCCTCAAGCTCACCTTCCTGTGGTGGTTGTGAGAGGATGTGTGTTTGTCTAGTAAAGGAATTTGACTAATATTTCCCAACACAGAAGCCCAAGGGCGGGGGCAAATGCCATTCCTCAAGCCACACAACCGCCATCCCCAACGCTGCCACTGCAGAAGCTCCGAGAAGTAAGATTACAATCCCGACGGCCGGCAAGCTACCCGGGGTCTGGTACTGGCAGTTGAGGGAACAACAGGAACCCTGTGAGTTTTACTAAAATGCCCAGTTACAGGCTTCTTCACCAGCTGCCCAGCAGAATATCCCATCTGGAGCAGCCACAACTGCCCGCCCTGAGCCAGCTCCAGAACTGACCCGCTGACACCCGGCCACGCTGCGTGCGGCCAGGGCTGCCCTCCGCTGGGACCGGTGGGCTTGCCATGTGCTCCGCGCTTTTCCACCTGCTTCAGCGCCGCTCTCCTTCCAATGAGGCCAAGACCACCTTTCCTCCATTCTCTCCGCCCTCGGAGCGTCTTTCTACGAAGAACTGGACAGGACACAAGCTCCAGAGGTCACATTCCACAAGATCTTGTTCACTGCAGCATCATTACAATCGCCAAGATATGGAAGCAACCTAAGAGCCCATCGGAAGGCATCGTGGGTAAAGAAGAGGTGGTACCTATAAACAATGAAATACCACTCGGCCAACAAAAAAGAATGAAATCTTACCATTTGTAACAACATGACTGGACCTAGAGGGTATTATGCTAAGTGAAATAATAAGTCAGAGAGGGAAAGAAAAATGCCATACGACGTCACTTATACGTGTGTTATAATAATGTTATGATCATAAGGAAACCCCTCTAATGTGTGGAA
Organism: Myotis lucifugus; assembly: GCF_000147115.1. Lineage (NCBI taxonomy): Eukaryota > Metazoa > Chordata > Mammalia > Chiroptera > Vespertilionidae > Myotis > Myotis lucifugus. The sequence goes on along the minus strand of NW_005871265.1, from coordinate 88,520 downwards.
ATAATTATTGTGTGAAATGTTTGCTGTGTGAAGACCCCAATACTCTGTAACTTCCAAAATGTGGTGAACGCCCCACTATCTTGATGTGAACGCCCTAAGCCCTTAAAGTGTAAACGCCCTGCTCCTAGCATAAGGCACACCGTCAGGCCCACACTGATAAGACACAAGTTGTTTACTACCGGCTATATAAGCACCGGACCTTCTTCAGTCAACGTCTCCTGCCTGATGAGAGAGGACTCCACGTCGCTCTGTGAGATGTGAGACGAGCCTCTGACTGACTGCTCTGCTGTGCGAGCCTGAGCCAAGTGCGGCCGCCTGTCTGTCTGTCTTCACTGTCCGTCTTTCGGTGTGCATCACCAGGTGGCCTTTGCCGGAGCCTAGGACCCACTAGGAATAGGTAAATAAACCTTGTGTGAGTGCCTACTAATTCTGTCTTGTGTGTTCATGTGTTCTGGTTCGGTTCAACTGTCTAGACATTGAGGAACCAGGGGATAGGCTGTTATTGCTGACCCCTGGTCACCTGCGTATGTCCCACTAAATCTAGGCAGATAATTAATTAATTGGGGCATAATCGGGACAACGAGGACTCTAAAAAACAAAGTATAGCATAGGGCAGTGATGGCGAACCTTTTGAGCCTGGCGTGTCAGCATTTTGAAAAACCCTGGTGCCGTGTCACATATAGAAATTTTTTGATATTTGCAACCATAGTAAAACAAAGACTTATATTTCTGATACTTATTTTATATATTTAAATGCCATTTAACAAAGAAAAATCAACCAAAAAAATGAGTTCGCGTGTCACCTCTGACACGCGTGTCATAGGTTCGCCATCACTGGCATAGGGAGTACAGTCAGTATTATAGTAGTAAGGATGTATGGTGCGGGGGGAGTGCTAAACTTATAGGGGTGATCACTTGTAAAGCATATACATGTCTAATCACTATGCTGTACACCTGGAACTAATTAATATAATACTGTATGTCCGCTATAATTGAAAAAAAAAATTTTTTTATTTCATCTTTAAAAACACACACACAACATCTTACCTGCCTCGCTCTGTGCTCCCTGAGCTAAAACAACATACGGCAGCATGTGCAGACAAACTGGACCCCGGCACGAGCCCCTCTGTCCGAAGGAGACGCACTCCAAACCATCTTTCTTCATAAATCTCCCATTCGTGCGACTATCCTACAAGGCGCCTGCCATTCCTTGCCACCAGTGGACCCCTTTTCCCAAACTGAACCCCCAGGGGTGCTTGTACCTGGTGCACCTGGTGCTCCTCCCACCTCGCTCACGCCAGGCCCCTTGGGGGAGACGAGCCTCGGGCCAACCACCTGCCCAGAGCCTGCCTGGCCCCGTGACCCCGTGACCCCGCAGACCCCCCTCGGGAGCGGGCGCAGGGGACACAGGGCTCCCCACACAGAAGACACAGGCTCGTTGAGGAACTCCTGAACTCTGGCACTTACCACGGTAATAGGGTGGACTGAGCACACTGACCTCCCACCGCCATGACGACTGAGCACACTGACCTCCCACCGCCATGACGACTGAGCACACTGACCTCCCACCACCATGACGAAGAACTTGCTATCCCCACGTTGGCACCAAACAATAGAGGACCCCCTGTGCCTGACGCATCGCGGTGGCCCCGCTGGTGGCCGGGGGGCTGGCACTCAGTCCGTGACAACGCATGTCTCTCAGTCGATGTGGGAAAACGCTTTCAAGGCCTGAAGCAGAGGCAGACACAGCTCTTGGCCTCAAATTTCTTTTTAAATTAAAGGTGCTCTCTCCTGGCTTCATCTACTACGTGGATGACCCTACAGGCCCAGCGCACAGGCCTCCTTCCAGGGAGCCTCCTAGAAAGTCCTCCCACGTCGGTCGGGTCCCTCGGGGCCAGGCCGCAGCTTCGCTGGGGACGGGCACTTACAGGCGAACCCCGGTGCTCAAGAGAACAGGAAGCCTCCGACCTGGGCGGCCTTGCTGCTAGCGGCCACAGGAGCAGCGTTTTATTAGAGGAAATGCTGCTAGAAAGATCAGGATCTACGTACAGGCTGTCTCTTAGTCCCACTCCAGCGGATAGCAGATAACGAGAGGCGCCTCCTCTCCTCCTTCCCTTCGCCTCGCCTGACATTTTAGCAGCCTGAGATTTACGGTGGTGGGTTATTTTTAACCCGCCTTATGCAATAGCTGCACGGTGCCGTGTGCCTTGGCAGGCCCTGCGTACAGAGAGAGCAGCTTGAGAAAGTTCAAAGTGACACTGAGATAAGGTTTTCGGGGGCATCGCTCCCCCCTCCTCGTTTCCTGGGAGGCCGGGTCAGCTTCCGCAGCCGTGAGGACGCCGGGGCCACGCGAACGTCGGTCCACGTGCAGACCCCGGCTCAGCCGTCGTGAAGAAAGGACAGAACACCAGCCTTCTTTAATAAGAGATTCTCATGATAGCTCCGCCTCCCAAATTCTTCTGGAGGGCACCATAGAGTATCAAACAGATTCTACCAAAGTTCTGTCCTCAGCAACCACCTACTGAAATCTCTGTGTCACACTGGCACCGCGTTCCTGAGGACTGAACAGACGAGGCTGTTTTCCAGGAACAGCCGGAGAGCGCGTGACGGCGGCACCGGGCGGGGCCTCTGAGGCTGCCCAGGAATTCTCTGGTAACAGTGCTTGACACAGGACATACAGTATAGACCGTGGCAGGCACCAACCTCCCAGCCTCCGCTACCCCGGGCCAATCACAGCCCGCCATCCTCACTAACACTGAAGGAACAGACGTGGGCTGACCCCTCCAGATTTAAGGTAATAAAAAGACGTTAGCCAATAAAAGAGTGTATACACACATCCTGCATACTGAGGACCCGATCTCCCGGCTGTCTCCACACAGGCCGTTAATGTAAAGGAATTCTAGCCGTCAGACCTGTTTTCTGTAGGTCCAGGAAGCTCGTCTCAGTGTACCACCCAGGTTGCTACACAAACTCTGCTCTTCCCTGACAGACAGAATCCACCGACAGTGTCAAGGATGGTCAGACAGATGTCCATGTAGGACAACGAACAGAGACCTGGGGCCCACGCAGAGACTGAGAGGCTGGGGGTCCCCCCGGACAAACGAGCAGGAGCCAAGCTGCCCGTCCTCGGAGCTGAATCGCAAAGCTGGTCAGGCCAGTCTCTGGGGGGCTCATGGCACCCAGGAGCTGAGCGAGCATGGAGGTGTCCATCCTGCGCATCTTTTCTGTTCTCCCACCGAGGAGGGCAATGAGCCCACAACATGGGCCTGCCGCCAGCAGGAGAACGGCAGCCACGTGTCAGGAGCTCTAGACGGACCAGCCTCCTCCCCGCAGGAGTCTGGAGTCAAGGCCAGCGTGGGTGCTGCCCAAACCGAGAGTCCCTGCGAGGCACAGTCCTCACGGGGGGCCCAGAGCAGGGCAGCGACCAGACGGGTCTTTCAGTCACTGCCAGGGCACAGTCAGGGGACACCCACCGTGTCCAGCACTCCAGCTGGGTGAGCAGGTGACCCCGACGCTGACCAACCCTGAGGAACATACAGTCTGGCGGGGGACGTGGGGCGCAGACGCCTCTGGGATGCGGTTAGGTGAAGGCGTTCTAAGAAAGAGCAGCGAGGGCCTGTGTCGGTCCCGGGTGGTGGCACTCAGCAGCTCAGATAGGGGCCAGTGGCACCAACACCTCCACCCCAGCTCTCAGCGCCTGTACCCCGGGAACTGTTCCTACAGAAACAACACAGGCAGGTTTATCTCGAGTTTTTATAACATTGGAACCAAGTGTCCAATTTTGTAAGACACTCCTCCGTTGATACTTTTTGTATGACCTACACTCTTAACCAAGTATAAAGTAACAACTTTATTAGAAGGAAAACATTGTGGGAGACCCCAGGGGATACAACCCTGACAATTTACAAAAAAAAAAAAAAAAAAATGTCATGAACACTTCAACTCTGCCTTCATCCACAAAAAGTGCAGACTGATATTAAATTCTTTTAATCCCCCCATTTCTATCATGAAAATATTCAAACATACTAACAAGTGGAAACAATGCTACAATGAAAGTACGCAAACTCTCCCCACGTAGATCTACAATGGTTAACCTTTAGTCATCTTTACTTCCCCTGTCAATCATCTATTCTCCCCCCCTCACCCCTCACCTATCTATCCCCCTCCCCAGTCTGCCCACCCCTCTCTGAGGATGCCACGCTCCCCGAAGCTCCTCCTGTGCACCAATCGCAGCTCTCTACACCCCCTCGGTTAGGATTCTATGGAGGCTTCGTCACACAGGCAGGATTGATGAAGCCATTAGCCACTGGCAACTGATTCAACCTCCAGCCCACTCCTCTCCCGGGGTCTGCTCATAAATCACCTCATTCACATAACAACACCACCTTTGCCACTCTGAACACCTAGAAAATTCCAAGAGTTCTGGGACCTGCGAGCCAGGAATTGTGGGGGAAGAGCAAATATGCTAGTACAATCACAGTATCACAGGAAAGCATGCAGATCCCTCCTGGGTGCTTCAGGCAACAAGACATGGTAAGAAAAGGTCAGCACCTGATCCAAAAGGCCATCATTTCACCAAGGACATGGTGCCTGTGCTTCTAAGAGGACCCTGGAGTCCACGGAAGAAAGAGGCCCTAGAGAGGCAAACCCTGTTCCCCAAAGGGCAACGGCCACACCCAACACCTTGACCCAAGACCTGCTGGGGGCTGGCTGTTCAGACAGCCCATTGGAAACGCCTGGGTTCTCAGGCTTTCACCGCTCAGAAGGACAGAATCGCTGTCCAATTCACCTTATCTCTCTGTTCCAACGCTGGACAAGGGAGCTTTAACTAAAAGAGGTGACTAATCTAATGGGAGATAAGCAAAACTCGTGCCCAAGGGTGACTCCCTCCCTCCACAAGGAAACGTGAAAAGGCAGATAGCACATGACCTTCCCTTCGCTCTGTGCGCTGTGGGGACGCAGCCCTAAGTCCCGCGGGCAGAACGGGTGTGCATCCGCCACGGGCCTGGCCTCACCTGTGCACCAAGGCTGAGGACACAAAAGTAAAAACATAGCTGACGTGTAAATGCATCGTGCGTAGTTATTTGTACGCCAAATTCTAAATGCATTCTCATTTCAGAGCCAAGAGAAGAAAACTCTTTAAAAATATATGTGAACAGTGAAAATGCTGTATAATTTGACATCCTAACTATACAGCGGCTTCTTCATACCAACAGCGGTGAACTCGAGAGAAGGGAAATAAATAATCCTAAATGGAAACCAAAAGGCTTTGCAACGAGTAACGTTATAGTGCCAATTCAATCGTACACCACAATTTGGCCTAAATATTTAAAATCCAAAGCACAACACTTGCAAAACAGGACATCACGGGAATAAATATGTCACCTGAAGCAAACCATTAAAGACCCGCTTCTCCTGGGAGGGACGGCACATGATTGCAGGTCACAAGAAAGAGTCGCTCCAGGTGGAGGAGTTATTTCCCCTCTCCCCTTACGCCCCATTTTGGTAATAAAAAGTACACAGTGAGATTAGAGTTTCGGGTGTAAGGACATTGGGGTGTTCCCGCACTTACTCACCCAGGTAACTGGGAAGCTGGCGGTCTCCAGGGCACACACATTTAACGTCAATCGAGCACTCGGGTGGGAAGGGCAGCCAACCAAGGCATCGCCTCTCACAGTGCAGATTCTGGCGCAGCCTTGAGGTTATTCTGCAAAATGCCCCCAACACAGACCCCGGCCACTGGAAGGGAACGGAGACGACCAGTGTCCTCCTGGCTTCTTGGACTGTCTCGAAGTTACACTGTGATGCCCACGTCTTACCCTGAGCTCACCTCCCTGAGTTCAGGGAAACGCCTAAGTGAGAAGGCTCCCGTGTCCCTAGAAATAGGAAGTGGAAGGCACAGCTCCCATCTCATTTCTGCTGTAAAATAAACAGTTCTTCTCGCCCTGGCCGGTGTGGCTCAGTTGGTTGGAGCATCGTCCGTACACTGAATGTTAGCAGGTTCGATTCCCTGTCAGGGCACACACCCAGGTTTTAGATTCAATCCCTGTCGGGGCGGGTGCAGGAGGCAACCAATCAGTTTCTCTGGCGTCCATGTTTCTTTCTCTCTCTTCACCCACCCCCCTTTCTCTCTCTAAAATCAATAGGAAGTATGTCCTTGGGTGAGGATTAAAAAATAAATAAATAAATAAGCAATTCTTCTCATGCCACTCAAGTCACAACGGGATCTAACATGGTTTGGCTTCCTCTGTAGAAATGCCTTTGTTTCCTCAAGCTGCACTCTGTGCTGGGAAACTGTGACAACAGGGAGATGCCACAGGCAACCGCATGCTGGGCTGTGGCTAGTGGTGCCACCTATTGCAACACAGTATGAGAGAGTTAGCCCAACCTCATTCTTCTTCTTCCAAGTCGTAATTATGCTGCAAGTCCAACGCGTACCCAGGACTATCACAAACACAATGGAATTTGACCGAACAGCAAATGCCCCCAGGATGCTCAGAGCACAGGAGTGGTCACTATGGAAACCAGGGCACGAAGTGGCGGGAAGGCTTCCTGGCGGGTGTATGTCGCTCACGTCCACGGTCACCCGCCTTGGGGGTCACTCGTTAATGACAACTGGACGTCATCACAGCACTAAACAGCTGGCCGCATGCGCTCTGGTCCAATGTCTCTTCGAAATAGCCACACTGTGCCTGTTTCACAGACTAGATCGAGGCCTAGTAGGTGCAGACACTGGCCCAAAGGTCACATGCAAAAAAGCGGCATCGCAGGAATTCCTCTGGGGCAACGGCAGGAGCTGCCCCAAGGCCGACGTCGACGTGTGCACAGGGAACACTCCCTGCCTGGCTTGGGCACATGGCTTCCCGAGGGCCACGCCCCTGACCGTCCGCAGTCAGGCGCACCCAGGACACTCGGTGAACTTGCTTGGGGAAGAGACACCAAGGGTACAGTCTTGCCCCGAAGCCTCTGAGACCCACCCCACCCACCTCAGCCCACGAGCTCCCACGGAGAGAACACCTTGACGCTGAAATCCCAGCACCTTCCAACCAGGCCACCAGGCACATGAAACCCTGTCACGACAGAGAGAACTATGAACTACGAAGATGAGCAGGTAAACTACCAAGATCCACTCGGACGCTGCCCCAGCAGCCGCAGGCGGCACAGACCTCAGAGGCGGACCTCAGAGGCGTTCCCAAGCCTGCAGGGCCAGCAGGGCAGCGGGGAGCATGTAACCACCACGTGCCCTGACTTGCTGCGCCAGCACAGGTGGGCACGTGTGCGTGTGTAGATCCCAAGTTTCTCAGCAGCATCACAGAATCACACAACACGGCTCTCATCGCGGCTTCCCTCCCACCAGCACAGTGAGGCTAGTTCACGATGTGGTACTCTCCCTCCTTTCCCATCGAAAAGGGGGGAATGGCTCCAAGGTCGTTCACGATCCATTGTTGGGAGAAGAGGGAAACCCTCTCCTAACCTGAAAGGAACTCAGGGTCATCCCTCCTCCTTCCGGTCACAGGGAGAGACTGCACTCACTGCTTCCCCGGCTCCGTGAAACCACTCAGGATCCTGTGAAGGGCAGTTTGCGGGACAAGCAACCCGAGGCTCCTCTGTACTCAGGGCTGGGCTGTTACCTGGGCTGGGTCGTTGTCACCTGTCCCCAAACTCAGGCGACGGAACCAGGGCCCGTGCGGCAAAGTCCACAAGACGATGTGCTCCAGAAGAGGAGACTGCCAGCGGGGACCTTGCCTGCCCTCCGGGCTTCTGTTTAGATCCCAGATACCTGATGGATTACCCGCTCCTGCCAGCACATCCGGAAGAAAACCCATGATGTCGTTCTCTCTCGCTGCTGAGAGAGAGACACTCGGGGTAAGACAGAGCCACGTTCTGACTTGGTCAGCGGCAGCCAGCGGCACTGTGCTGTCCTGTCCGGTTCCCTGCGCAGACAGCCTGCACGTAAGCTGACTGCGGTGAGCGGGTTTGCGCCCCTGCTCAATGCCCACACACAAGAAAGCAGGAGTCCCTTCCACTCCTAATAGTGCCCACACTTGGAAGTCTCTCTGAAGCGGATGAAGAGGTCATGTTCCTCACCGTGCCCATCTTAAGAAAGACCTCTGTTCTTCTGCTGCAAGTGTTGTAACCAACTACTTCAGACCCTGGCCTCGGGGCTGGAGAGTCAGCAAGCGCAGCTCCCGGGAGCCAGCGCACCAGCAGATCTGGAACCTGGGCCTCATGAGACTCCCCTGGAGGCGTGTGAAAGGCTCACAGGCCATGGGGTGGGGTGGGGGTCAGGGAGAAGTTTTCACTTCTGAAGGGAACCCTGAACCCCTGCAGCAAACTCGCAAGCTCCAAACACCATGACCATCAGGTGCCAGTTTAAACACAAAAATAACTCAGCAGGTTTCACGGAATAGATTTATGTTCCCGGTGACAGGCTGGCCAACACCGTCACCTGTAATAGCCTTCTTACTCTGGACCTTCCGCTGGCGCTAACTCTATCCGGAAGAACGGCTTCCCGTGTCACAGCTCCAGGCCCCTCACAGACCCCACACCCACCAACGTCGCACGACGGGGCGTGCACGTCTACACCACGTCACGCAGAAAGCCTCCGTGCTCTCACACGGAGACGTGGCCCTCAGGCCAGGCCTCCCTCTTCTGCAAGCTCAAGGGCGGCTCACGTAGAAAAGGAACATGACACCAATATGTGTGAGCTCCGCTCTCCCCATCCCCTCATGGTTCTCAGTGGGAGGAGAGATTTAAAGAGGATTTCACAGCTCCGAGTAGGAGCCTCCAGTATAAACACTGCCCCGCCCCATATGCTGCCCGGCATGTCACACAGCAACGTGCTGACGTGGGCGATCTTTAACCAAATTACCAAAACTATCTCAAGGTTTGCCTTGTTCGTTACCCTTCCATTATGCCTATTTAACCCCATAAATATGCATGAGGCAGTGAGGGTGCCTGGCAGCCCTTCCAGCCACCCCTCGCTATCCGCTCAGTACCTCAAAGGCAGGTATTAAGTTCTGGCTGGTTTGTCACGTCGCACATATCCACACTTGCGCTGGTAAAAGACCTCCCACTGGGCATGTGCTTTAAGCCCCAGCGCATGCTTCTAAAGGAGGGGGGACGTGAGCAGGAGAAGTTCCCCTTGAGGTGGCACGAGGTCACAGGACTAGGAGAAGGAGACGCAGCCTGGCGTGCCCTCGCGGGAAAGACGGGACCATGGAAAGGGCCACGCCTGTCTCCTCTCTACCATGGATCCACCCAGGACCCCCGCTCCACTCACAGCCAACAAGGACAGCAACTCACATCGCATAGGGCAGTGGTTCTCAACCTTCCTAATACCGCAACCCTTTATAGTTCCTCATGTTGTGGTGACCCCCAATTTCATTGTTACAAATTGAACATAATTAAAGCATAGTGATTAATCACAAAAACAATATGTAATTATATATGTGTTTTCCGATGGTCTTAGGCGACCCCTGTGAAAGGGTCGTTCGACCCCCAAAGGGGTCGAGACCCGCAGGTTGAGAACCGCTGGCGTAGGGGCACGATGCTCGGGAAGCTTTGTCTTAGAGGACAAAGCCACTTACATTCTAAGCTTCCTCGTTATTTAAAAGGAGAAAGGAGGCGGTCTCGAAGAAGCCTCGGTGCACCTCAGCAGACAGAGGACGAGCCACACTCGACGGGGATGGGGACGACAAGGCCGGCACCGGGAGAATTCAGCAGGCGCGGGAGGAAGGCTGCAAAAGGTTTTCTAGGGGGGTCATCCCATCAGCTCTCCCCAGAAATTCCCAACAACTAGACACGGACAGCAATTCTGTTTTCCTAAGTTCATGTGTCCTGGTCTCCAAAGACAGTGATGCTTTCTGGAGAAAAACCCCACACCCTCTGGGGAGCCATCCAGATGTGTTCTGGAGAAGGACACACCCTCATTACAATCCCCCATCAGCCCACACGCGGGGCACACGCCTCTGTGCTGGGGACCTGGGGACACAGCTCCCGGCTTCATCAACCCACCTTGAGGAGTTGATGAAGAATTTCCGCCCGACGCCCGCCCCCACTTCAGAGAGCCTGAACAGCATCTGGTTGGCAGCCTGATAGAAGCTCCCCCACATCCCAAAAATTCTTACGGAAACACAGAGTTAAACACTGCACCAAAGCCTCAGACACGCAGGCGAGCTGCGAGCACTCCACATCACACAACCTGGTGCCCACGTAAGGAGCAGAGGAATGTGCACGGAGAGGCCCGTCTAAAACGCAAAATAATGAGGCGCTCAAAACGGGACAGAGAAGAACAAGAGCGGCAAGGCGCTAAGCGTGGGGTGGATGACCCGAATAGGCACGTGGGCAGGGCCTAATTCCAGAGGAAGCAATGAGACTAGGCCACATCAAGATGAGCCAAACACAACTTTCGCTAAGAAGATAACGGGGAGGAAATCCTAAACACGTTCAGGAGGAAGACACACGTTTCCTCCCATGAAACAACATTCTGGCCGGCCTCCGGTTTCTCCGCCACACACTGAATTCCAAGAGGCGGTGAAGCCACGCGTGTGGTGTTCTGAAGGAAGCCCTGGCACCTGGTCCTATGTGAGAGCAGCGGAAAGGCAGCCTCAGGTGCCGGGGGCTGGGAGCCTCCCCGGTTCACACTCTAATCAGAGCTGAGGGCTGCCTGAGGAGGCGTGGGCAAGGATTCCCGGGGGTCGGGGGGGGGGGGGACGACCCAGACTCAGGATCAGCTCAGAGGACTGCGGTCCAACACAGCGTGGCTTCCCTGCAAGCCCTGCTCCTCCGTCTCTCCATCCCCCACACCCAGAAATGATGTCCTGACCATTTATAAAATGTCTATTTTAAGGACATAAGACCAAGAAATTTTACAAAATGTATGAGTGACTTGGTGGGATTATGAGTCACTTTTAAACAAAAACGTGGTCTCAACTTTCCACAATGGACATGCTATTTGTAACAGTGCAAGTGCTTTTCCAGGCCTGGTCAGCAGCTCCGTGTCTGTGAGTCTGTGATCCGATCATCACACAGTAAAAACCGAGCAGCGGAAACACCAAAAGCAGGTGCATCTGCATATCGATCGGGATTCTCTCGCTCCCAAGGGGGGGTGAGGACTGTCTTCCCTCTGTTTTCCTATGTTTCACAAATGTTTTGTTTCTGACATGCGAAAACAGACTCCATAGTTTAGGAAATACTGACAGTCACTAGCACATAAGCCCATCCGCCCCTGTGATTTTATTTTGTAAATCAACTGGGTTTTTTCTAGAAAGTAGCACATAGTATAATTACTTTGCGAATTAAAGCGAATTAACATTCATGCTGACTCGGATACACCGTGGAAGGGGACATGTAGAGTTTTAAGTCATATTCACTTCCTTCTCCAGGAAACGTGTGCTGTGTGTGGGTTCAACGCCCATTGGGAGAAACGAGCTACCACCACCTCCCATCCTCCCCCAGTCCCAGCTGGAACCCCGGAATAGCGCTGAGGACACCCCAGAGTCACTGAGACCAGCCACGCCCACTCACTTCCTAAGTGAGGACATCCGATCTCCTCCCACCTGTCTCTGTGCCCCTGTAGGGAGTGGGGCCTCCACGACTCTACCACGGCCCAGAAAACAGTGCCACCCGAGACCCAGGGGGAAGGGCGAAGCATCTACCTCCAAGTGCAGGTAGATGGTCTAAGAAAAGCAAGCCTCGTCATAAAAGAAATATGTGCAATTTTTCCTTTACTTGGCTGTTTATTTTGTGATACATGGTTAAAACACATTAATTTTAATAGCAATTACTACAATAATTTATGATGCATTTATCATAAGCCAAGCAGCTGAAAAATACAAAACAAACACATAAGCAGAATTTTATAGGGTAGTAAGAGTTTGTTAAACTGTCAAATTACTTTAAATTGGAAATTAAGCTAATTAAATCCTATTCTCAAAGCAGGGTAACTCAGAGAAGGGGGAGTTTAAAATATTTTTTCTTCCAAACTCTGCACAGACCCACTCAGTTGAGAACTTCCATTGCTGAAATGACATCCTACTCCTTAGGTTGAAAACCACTGTATTAAACGTTTCTGAAGGATAATATTTATTTTTTCATAAGCAAACTTGAACATGAACGATGGTGGCGGGGGTGGGGAAGGACAGAGGAGAAAGAAAATATCAAACATGGTAACTTAATGCTTGTCCATTAAAACAGATGCATCTCCACGTGTGTCACTTTTGTTTTTATTAAGTTTCAGATAAGTTTATATCTGATAAGGAAACAATTTTTCTTATTAAAAAAAATGGAAAAAACTAAATAAATGTAAAATGATGCAACTCCCTTAAAGAAAAACAGAACCCACGTTCCCTTTTCCCACGTGACCCAGAAACTCTCAGATTTAGAGTGTGTCATGTTTTAGCAAATGCCACGGATTAGAGGGAAATCGGAGTCAGAACACAGCACGCTGTTATTCGACATCTCAATGAATAACTCACTCAGCCATCACGCTCACGGTGCTGTAAGAGGAAGTCAAGGTATTTTTAGTTTAAACCAAAATCCCACGTCACTTGCCAAATGGTCCTCTACTTGCTTTAAATAAAGGATAGGCTCTTCCTGGCAGGACGGCGTTCAACTTGCCATCTGACATAAGATGACACGGCACACGCTCGCTCACGGCTCCCTGGCAGGTGACCGTCCAGAGTCACCGACATGCAAGTGTTTCATTGCTTTAACACACTATCAACAACACCTCAAGAGGGAAACAGAAATCCAGACAGTATTTACTGTCCCAAGTTCCCATCAACTCCAGCGTCTGGCGAGGCCCGGGCCTTCCTAATTAGGGAGAGCACTTCCAGGGGGAAGCAGGAAGAGGAGAGGGAAGGGCCGGGCCTCCGGGTGCTGCTCAGAGACCCTCTCCTTTGGTGCTACGCCCCCTGCCCCCAGGAGAGAAGTGCTCTCAGAACAACCCACACAGCTGCAGGCCGCACTGTGCCCGCCTTCTTTCAGGGGTGGCAGGAGCCTGGCTGACGGCAGCGGCTTCAGGGTCCAGGCTGGGGTCCGCACTTACAGAACAGAAACAACACAGCCTCGGTGCACGCACTGGGCACGGCTGTCACCGCAGCCAGTTCTGAGTGTGCCTCCCGGGGCGGGAACCGGACTCAAGTGGGCTCCTGAGAGGCCCTTCCCTGGAAACGTGCTCGGAGCCACGCAGAGAATGCAGGCCGGACTCGGCTCGGTCACGGTTCAGGTTCCCAGGTGCTCCCACCTGCTCATGCGAGACCATGCAAACCCCCAACCCTCTGGGCCCGCCCGGGGTCACACCTGAGGTCGGGTGTCTCATCCCAGCGAGGACCTGCAGAGGGTGGACACCAAGCTGCTCTCTGGCTCTTGGCTCCGTCTCTCTGCCCCGGAGGTGGAGGCACAAGCCCCCTTGCTCAGGGTCAGCTGGAGGGAAGGCCCGTCTCAGGCTGCCTCCCCACACCACCTCCCCAATCTCCTCCTGCCAGTCAACTCACCCCTTCCACACTTGCCACTTGTCCACACATACCACCGAGCCCCTCTCACCACCAGCAACGTGTCATTACTCACTAGTCAGCCTCTCCCACTAGACAGGGACCGTGTCTGTCTCTCATTTCTGTCTCTGGGCCCCAGCATCTCAGCCCAGAACCTGGGCCTGAGGCACACACCAATTCTGAAGGGACCAAATGACGGACGGAATTAAGAAAAAAATGTAAAAGGTTCAGTAGAATGTATGTGAAGTAGGTAAAATTATGCAATAATATGTATCCATGTGAAAGCTATTACGCAAAAAAAGTTTTTCTGTAACTTTGTTTCGATGCTTTTCCAATCAAATATGTTTTTAACAAATATTTCCTCAGAAAAGTACATCTTTTATACTCTAAGAACATAAGCCATTGGAAAAAAATGTTTAAACAAAATCACGGCCTTAAAATTTTCCTTATCCTAAAATCTGGGGGTTTTCCAAATACCATCCTTGGCACAGAAAAAAAGCCTCTCCATCGAAGCAGCCCTGGGCACCAGCGCCAGACGAGCGAGACGCCACCCCTACCCGCAATGCGTCCCCACAGGGAGAGAGGATGAGTGAAGAGTAACGTAGGAAGAAAACTGCTAAAGGAAGCAACCTTTAGGACTCTTGGGGTGTGGAGTAAAAGAAAGCAATGCATTCTTGAGGAATACTATATTAGCAGTCCTGGGATGTACAATTAACACTCATTCCAATCTAGGAATTCTAAGAGCTGGCACACTAAGTGAAATAAACTAAATCCAGAACCTGGATCAGGGTGGATTTCAATAGTTAGCAAACGTCCCCGTGGTGAAGACCTCAGCTGGGTAGCTGGCTGCTGGTCTAAACCCACTTCCTCCTCCATCCCAGACCACACAGCCAGCCTCCTCCTCCGGGCATAGCTGAGCTCTGACAGGGCCATGTGAGCCGCGCCCCTTGGGCCTGGCCCTCGACCCTCCCGATGCACCTGCCTCCTCAGCTGAGGTCACTGCTGGAGGTGGCCGGGCTGCCACGCCAGGACTGTGCAGGATGCAGACATGGGGAGCCTCAGCCACTCCCAGACCAAGACCTAGGAGCCCCGAATTCTTTGTGATCAAGAAACAAACTGTTATCGTTTGAAACCATTGCATGTTTGCATCTACTTGTTGCCACAGCCAGGCCAACCTACTGCTCAAACTGAACTTTAATCATTTACTTTGAAAAATGAACTCATGGTGGATTAAAAAACTGTGGTACATCTACACAATGCAATACTACGCTGCAGTAAAAAAGAAGGAGTTCTTACCATTTGCAACAGCATGGATGGAACTGGAGAGCATTTTGCTAAGTGAAATAAGCCAGTCAGAGAAAGATAAATACCACATGATCTCACTCATTTGTGGAATATAATGAACAACATAAACTGATGAACAAAAACAGATCCAGAGACAGAGAAGCATCGATCAGACCGTCAAACCTCAGAGGGAAGGTAGGGGAGGGTGGGGGTAAGGGGGAGAGATCAACCAAAGGACAAAGGACTTATATGCTAGCATATAGGCCTAACCAATGGACACAGACAACAGGGGGGTGAGGGCATGAGTGGGGGGGGGATAGGGGGTAACGTGGGGATAAGGACAAATATGTAATAACTTAATCAATA
The DNA here is from genome assembly GCF_000147115.1 of Myotis lucifugus. Lineage (NCBI taxonomy): Eukaryota > Metazoa > Chordata > Mammalia > Chiroptera > Vespertilionidae > Myotis > Myotis lucifugus. Next base: position 73,374 of record NW_005871265.1, on the reverse strand, counting down.
AAAAAATTTAAAGAAAAAGAAAAATGAACTCATGAAAAAGTAACACATACGCACCCCTTTCCACCCACTCCCAACGCCATCCACTCCCCGGTGTGAACCCCGTGGAATCGCTGCATTCTGTGCATCTTGTCTATATTCACACAAGCACAGAACCCTCACCAAGTTCATCTTTTTTTTTTTTTAACAAAAATGGGACCAAAGAATGTGATCCTTTTTTTTTGTCCTGTTTCTTTACTTTCTTGGACACTTTTCTGCTATGCAAACAAAGATCCTGACCTTTCTTTCTTAACAGCCCATCATGGTCCCATTGCACGCTGCACCGTAATGTCTGCACACAATTCTCTAGGTGCTTCAAGTCCTTGATGAGGTAACAGAGGTGGTGGCCTCTGTGTGATGCGACTGCCCATGCTTAGTGCACTGCAGCACGAGAGCCGTGGGAGCCCCTGCTACAAGCCATGGCAGCCCAGCCTCCCTCCGCCAAGCCCGGCAATCCTGACGCCCATCGTGCCCTGTATGCCCGAGCCGGGGAGAGCGGTAGTGTGGGGCCTTCTGCTGGTCTTTCCTTAGAAGGGGAAAAAAAAAAAAGGCAGATATTCCATGTTCTATTAACAACCTTCATGGCAAGGATGAAACCTTGAGGGAACCAGAACGTTCCTTATTGGATAGCAGTCACCTTTCCTAACCAGTCAAGACGGCCCATCCCCCTGGGAGACGCTTGCCCAGATCCAAGTTGCCCCTTGGATCACCCTCCCCCAGCCTCCAGCTTCCTGGCCTCCTCCCCGTCTGCCCAAGACAGTGCCTTTGTCCCTCACTGACATCTGTGGACAGCAGGCAGCCTGGAGCCCCGAGGGGGAGCTCAGTGTCTGCTATGCTGGCCTGGGGTTGTGAAAAACATCTCCTCCCTCACCACAGACGGTAAAATCCACAAAAAGACGGATATAGGGATCCATCAAAACCCTGGTGGGGGCTTTGCCAGCAGTTCTGACAGTCCATCATGTACATGCTGCAGCCCTGCAATTCTTCTCTTCTGATACAAATGATGAACCGTACCCTCCGGCGAGGGAGTGAGCCAACTATCCAACCTGTGCCCTCAAACCTTCCGTTCCAGCCGCAGGGGTGTCCCCCAGGGGTGGGCGGGGACAAAGCCTGGGCATCTCCCTTCGAAACTAAACATTTCCAGATCCGTGGTGTGAGTCCTTGGTTGCATGTCACTGAGAACCACCATTCATGTTTCCTCATATTGAAACCACTCGTTTATAGTTAGAAGACAACATCTGGATGTCTAGAGACTACCATTTCCCAACAAAAATGTTAAGGTCCAAAATGCCGACACCACGCTATCTACTAGGCAAGGCGCACGACCCTTGTCACTTTGTGAAGTAGCCGCTGAACGGACACAGGTAACGTGTTCCGTGAGGCAG
>NW_005871265.1:56058-62699 GCF_000147115.1 Myotis lucifugus | reverse complement strand
TGACCTTCTTGAATCAGTGAACCCACTTTGCTGGGCTCATCTCCCAATTCCAAATAATGAGGCCTCATCCAGACCGTCTTTCCCCAAATTCTTCAACTAATTCTGCTCATTACAGTCCATGTCACCAAAGATGTGTGGTTTCAACTCAGACTGAATGTTCTCATTCTCTTCGTTACCCCAGTAACAACGAGTATGCAAAGGGGGCTGTGTGACAGGGGGCCACTTATTCAGTGTAACTTCCTGGGACCCGAGAATGTTTCCTCCGTCCGAGAAATTTCCTCCTGAATAAAATCATGAGATAATCCCTCCCTTCCTGCTTGTTCTTTCCATGCCCTTCCACTGCCCTTTCATCATCCCAGAAACTAAACCCCTTTCTTTTCCTTCAGTTGTTCAAAACCGAAGGAAAAGAAAGAGCCCTCAGAAGCAATCCCCCCGCCGAGTGAAGAAAGCAGAGGGGCCGAGTGTTCTTTGGGGGGATGCACAGAACTGAAAGTCAGGATGTCCCTCTCAAGCCAGAAACACCCCGACGGCAGGCACATTATTGAGCCGGCCCGTCCTCCGTGTCCGAAGCGAAGACTGTTTCCTTCGTCCCTATTTCGTGAAGCTGCCGTGAAGGAAAGTGAAAGACACAGCGCTGTAAACAAGAGAAAGAGAGGACACCTTTTTTAAATGTGCGTCTGCTTTGCAAAGGACATGAGGGCATGACCCCTCATGAGAGAGCCATGAAGATGCTGAGCCATCGTGAGACTCTACAGAAATGCACATCTTACAGCCTCACCAGCCAGGTGTTCCACACACACCAGGAACAGCCACGGGGCCAAGTGTCACCAACAGGTGCTCAGCCGTCACCTGTGCAGCGAGACCAGGAGCTCCCACCACAACTTCTAGGAATCTAACTTGCAACATCTTCACAGCTAACCTGTCACAAAAACACAAGGTTGCAAATGCCGCAGCCCACGCGCTAAGACACACGTAACCAGAAATAGAAAACATCATCCGGGGTCAGAACACACCAGCCAGAGCCCTGAAGTCCTTCCCAGCCCTTCCCTTTCCTTTCTTCAACTCCATTCACCCCGACTCCCGTGTCATGATGACGATGACAATGATCTAGGCATAATAATTAAATGATTTCACAACGATTCCAAGATCTTATTTTCCATGAGGACTTACCACTGTTCATTTGTAAAAATTCTACATTTCTCTCCCTTAGCCCAGCCACCCGGCAAGGGCTTGCCCTCAACCCCAGGGGTCAAGCGTCCCTCCCAGGGCATCTCTCCCTCCCCTCCCTGGATCACCTTCCCTCTTTTCCACCTGGAGCACTGAGCGTGAGGTGAAGCTGGCTTTGTAGGTTTGACTATTAAGATATTTGTTATTTATTAGCAGAGATGAAAGGACACATGCAGAACTGAAGAAAGGCAGGAGCTAAATGCAGACACAACGAGGACGCAAGGTGCATGTTGTTCCCGCTGGATGCCGCTGGCTCAGAACCGCGGGCGTAAATCACCATTCCCTCACGGAACTAGGCAACTCAGGAATCACATTCCCAACTGAACTCAGGATCTCAGCGGCAGGTGCCTCCTTCCAAACTCTGGGCAGTGGGGAGACACCGTGGAGACCCTGACGCTGGCGGGCTGCTCTGCAAACGTCACAGGAGACACGCTAAGAGTCAGTCACCCATAAGAAGGCGGAATCAAAGCACACGGCGTTCTGAAATGCACAGGCACATTCCAGCTTAAGGGCCCTTCGGAATGTTCCTTTGTTCTGAATGAACTTAGAATAACAGCAATTCATGGATATGATGGGCAAGTGAATCCGAGGGGACCTGGCTCCACTGGTCCACACTCTTTTATGTATTCCAGCCGCTCCCTCCACCAGCTCTGTCCTGGTCTGCAGGAATGCTCACTCCGCCACACACACACACACACACACACACACACACACACACACACACACTTTCTTCCTCCCCGCTCCCACCTGCGCTCGGACATTCACCATCCCCGGGTGCCACACCGGGGAACAGCCCTGGGGCTCGTCCGGGCCTCTCCTAGACCCCCCACCCTCCAGCATGCTACTCCTCAGAAGCACAGCCTGGATCAGCTCATGATCCCCTCCAAAAACCCTCATGGTTCCCCAATAACCTGACATTTGAAGGCATCCACGTCCAGACCTCCGTTATGTTCACACATATTTTATCACCCACAGAGCTCATAAGTGACATACCTGCGTTCTCCCTAGGCCAGTGATGGCAAACCTTTTGAGCTCGGCATGTCAGCATTTTGAAAAACCCTAACTTAACTCTGGTGCCATGTCACATATAGAAATTTTTTGATCTTTGCAACCACAGTAAAACAAAGGTTTATATTTTTGATATTTATTTTATATATTTAAATGCCATTTAACAAAGAAAAATCAACCAAAAAAATGAGTTCGCGTGTCACCTCTGACACGCATGTCATAGGTTCGCCATCACTGCCCTAGGCCCCAGTTCCTCCTACAGGAGCTGTATGGAATACCCATATACTTCTAAGTTGTAATTGAATGTACTTCTTTAAAACAAACTTTCCTGATAGTTGTGGCATTGCCGCAAAAGTGAACTGCTGAAACACAAGAGCTCATGAGCGTGCAGCATCCATAGGACGGGCGGCCGCCTCCCCGAAGCAGCGTCCAGGCCCTCCCCGCAGGCTCAGCGATGCCGCAGCCGCTGAATTCTCCCGCGCAGGCTCTGGGCCGCTGCTCTGTCTCAGCAGCCGAGCCCCATCTGATCAGGAAATAGGTGTGTTTGCTCCGAAACCTGTTTGTGCCAAGTGTACCTGTAACAGACTATTGAAGCTAATTAAATGTGACTCCAAAAAGAGTCACTGATTCCATGAAAACAAAGTGGGATGTTTTGCAGTGAGTTGATATAGGATAAAAGTAATTTTTTAATGAAACATAATGTGCTTTCAAATTAGGTGTGGGCAAAACAATGAAAAGAGTAAACCTAAGTCTCTAAACTCAGGAGGGTGTCCGTCACCCTCCACGCCAATGGACGGAGAACAAAAGGATGCGAAAATCGCTCCCTGAGTAAAAGGGTTTTCTGCGGGGTGGGGAGGTCACAAGAGCCTTTATAAAGGGGCCGGAGAGTCTGCCTCCCTGGAGTATTCCTCATGGGACATAGCCCCGCAGGCCCGCGGCAGGCCAGAGGGCCCTCAGACACACACTGCGGATGCCTTGTAGCCCGCATGCCGCACAGCTACGCACACACCTCAGGGCGTGTGCATCCAAAGGGTTTCATGTCTGTAAAACCAAGATTGCACCAATTTCCGCCTGAACAGGTTGAATGCAGATGCCCAGAGGAGAGCTGCTCACCCAAACATCGACACTCAGCCATGTTTCAGTCACACGACTGGGTCTGCAAAAATGAGCAACAGCTATTAATCGGGTGATGCCAACCTGCACGTCCCACTGTGCCAGAGAAAGCAGTTCTCCGCCAGGGGTAATTCTGCGGGAGTGAGGACATCAACGGCACCTAACACGTGGAAGCACGGTGACACTAAAGGTCTTAGGACGCATAGGACGGCCCCCTCCCGCCCCGTTTCTGCCCCCCCCTCCCACTCCCGTGCACACAAAGGGTCCCGGAGCCTGAGTCTGAGAAACCAGACCTAAAGGACTAAGTGGCTTTTCCCTCAGCTTCACTGCGGTGTGACTGAGAAATATAATTGTATGTGCTTACATCGCATGCCCTGATGATGCTTTTCATGCATCTACATTGTGAAATGATCCCCAAGATCAAGATAAATATGTGGGACAATGGACACGTTCATTAACTCCCTGTGTTGAGAATGCCTAATATCTACTCCGAGTAACTTTAAGTCCGTATAATACTGAATGAGAACTGTGGTCGCCACACTGTACATCCCCAGCAGTTACCATCTTACAACTGCAAGTCTGTGCCCTTTGACAAACATCTCCCCCTCCCCCAGCCGCTGGTGGCCACCAGGTTGGATGCTGACCTTGAAGAAGAAAACACAGCTTCGGAGATGCAGGTTTCCTGGACACAAGAGAAATAAACACAACGTTTCTGAACCACTAGTTCCTCTCCATTTTTATTTTTATCTCCTTTACCACTCTGGATGACTTATAACGTATACATATATATTTTTAACTGTATAAATGTTATATATTTGTGCCCTGATTTCATTTCTCACTTCATTCTATAAATAAAACGTACCTTCTTTTAAACCAAAAGAAAAAAGGCAAGGGGTAAATAAATAACAATGCAATCTAACGCAAGATGTGTAAATGTACAAGTCCAATAATGATATCTTCTAGTTAGGAAAATATTTTTAACAATTCCAGACTTCATATAGAGACGCTAATATATGAGTTAGCTTTTCAAAAGAAAACACCACACAAGCAGTTGCTGGGGAGGTTCAGAGTCCCCACTAACAGAAGTCCTAGAGCGTGCGTTCTTACCGCGTGTGAAACGCTGCCTGGTACACCCCGGCCCGAGCAGGGGCCTGACGTGCTTCCCGCTACTGTAGCTTCCACAAAACCATCAGTCGCGGGAACCAGGCGACATGCAGGCAATTACATCAAAAACAAGAGCTGGGCTTCCCTCTGGTAGGACCTAATGCCAGGAACACGATTGCTACAGATCTTATATGGGACTCACACACCCTGAGCGCAATCTGCTGCCCCAGGTAAACCACCAGGAGGGAGTCGCTCACAGGGACCTTTTCCTCCCTCTTCAGAGGACCCGCGTCTTCACTTAGCACCTGTACGGTAGGTGCTTGAGCTCCCAAGGACTCGCAGTGACCACGGGAGGCAGACCGCGGGGAAGGGGACCGTGACTGCAGAGCGCACTGCCTGGCTGGGATGGAGCCGGTCAGCGCCGGGCACCCCCCGCTCCGCTGCGGTAACGGGTGGGCAGGGGTGTATGTGAAATAACAGGAGCTCACATATCGTAATTCTGAATTTCGGCTTTCTTCAAACTGGCCTTCCAGGAACAATCATTCTTTTAGCACCTACTGGGAAAGCTGAAAATAAAGCAGAGGACACCATTACCTACCCCCAAATGCCTGCACAGCCAAGCTCACGGGAGCCAGTGAGTCAGGGCTAAACCAGAATCCCCTGCCTCCTGCTGCTCTTCAATGATTAACTTCAAAGGAGTGGGAGGAGCCGCTGCCTCCCAAAGGCTGGCCAGCGGTGCTGGAATCGCCTAGGGACATCCCCTGCCCCCACTGCAGATTCTGAAGGTGGCCTTGGGGACAGGGAATTCGTTTCCAGGTGATTGCAATACATGGCCAAGTTTCTACACGTCAGGAAAGAACAGAACAGGAGGTAAAACAGAGCTGAGGTCAGTGTGGTGGCCCGAGTACCTGCCCACACCTGTTGGAAGTTTCAAGCGCAATGTCAGTGACTACTGACCTGGCCTTCTGCAGGCGGCCCCCGGGGTTGGCCCGAGCCTTAGTGCCTCACCAATGGGTCTGGTTCTGCACAGGGGACGGGGCCAGGGGACGGGGCCAGGAGACAGACAGCGCTTTCATTAAGGTGCGCAGTCAGAGCCATCTTGCTCCCCAAGCCAACAAAGAGAGGGGGAACCCCCACAACCACCACGGGCACCCCGCAGACACAGAGCCCTGAGGAGCTGCACCCCCACACTGGGAGCAGACAGAGGGCTCGGCCCCCAGGGAAGAGCCCGGAGGAAAAAAACCACGCGGGAAGGAGCACAGACTGCCTTCCCAGGCATGGGAAGGGAACCAGGAAACATTTCAGTGTGAATAAAAACCATTTGTTTGTAATGACCAATTATTGTCCTGGTGTGCACTGCCAACATCTTCACTATTATTTCGGAGGATTGATGCCGTCGATCATAATTTCCATTCTTCCGGAATGCCAAAGCTCTCTGTTTCAAAACACACGCGGAAATGCGTCCAGGGAAAGGGAGGGGGCCCTCCGCTCCGCTCCCCGGGAGGACTCCGCCCTCCACGCACAGCCGACCTTCTGCTGACAGACGTGGGATTACAGTGCACGGTGTTCTGTCATAAGCAGGGTTCTCACAGAGAGCGCTGTCCCATTCTCAGAGTTATACGTGTGACAAAGTGAGTCTCTGCGGTGGGAAGCCGGTGACTGATATTTGCACTTTTACTGATCTCGGCTGATAAATCCCAGGCATTCAGGAAGACAGGCCTGGCACAGAGCGGCAGCGTTCTCGGGAGGTGAGCCCACGCGGGTGCCAGGCGGCGGCAGAGCAGGGGCCCAGGGAAGGCCGGAGGCAGGAGGGGGCTGTGAGCATGGTCCTGGTTCAGTGGTGCTCTGAGGAAAGGTCTAAGCCACTTACTGCCCTTTTTCCCTGGACTTAAAAACGTCTGTCTATCAAATATTACGACGCTAAATGCCTCACCTTCAGGCCAGCGTGAGCCCTGCCGGCGGCTGGGTCCTCACTCTCCCAGGGGACCCCTCGGCCTTCTCACCTGAAAAGCAGGCCTGGCTGCCAAGCAGAGGTTGCCCACAGGCACCCACCCTGCCAACAACACAGCAAGTCCACAGCACGCCACGAAGAAGGCTCATTCTTTCCTGGAAAAGGGGAAACTCAAAACACAGCCTGCTCACCCTCACTAGAAGGCAGACAGACAGAGGTGTTCTCTGATCTTAAAAAG
>NW_005871265.1:39972-55588 GCF_000147115.1 Myotis lucifugus | reverse complement strand
CGGAAGAGGAAAAAGGTCCCCAAAAAAAAGAGGAAACTGGGAGGGAAGGTAAGCGCAAGCTCCATAGGCATCTGGAGAGGAGGGGCCCCGGGGGCGGGGGGGGGGGGGGGCAGTGTCAAAATTCAGGGCAGGAACCTCTCAGGATGCATGTCACCCCAACTCAGCCAACACCCCCACACGCTGCTTCCTGACCTGAACCGCACAGGACAGGACACGGGCACTGTGCACACCCTCATACCACACACACCTTGCACACTTACAGCACACACAACACGCACCGAATACACACAACACGCATGCAGCACACACACGGAAAACCTGGGGGGCAGACGCTCTGTGTCAATGTTCCCCCTGCTGCCCACCTTGTAGCGCCTGCAAGGAAGCAAAGCCTTGCTGGGAGAGGACCTGCAGAGAGGAGGCTGTTCCCTGGCTCTGCCGCTGACAGGTGACCTCTGACTGGTGACCTCTGGCAAGTCCCTGCACCTCCCGTTTCCATAAGCCGGCTCAGAGAGTGAGGAGGTTGAATAAGGTCATCTCCAAGGTGACAGCCTCATATTCAGGGCTTAACTTCCTACTCAAAATCATAGCGTCAAAGTTTATTGTCAACCCTTATACATTCGCTCCATTGGATGGGATGGACATAGAGATGAAAACAAAGAAAAGCCCCAATCGCATGAGCCTCTGAAAACTAGGAAAGGCCCAGATGCCATCGTCCCATTAAACTCAGTGCCCGAGACCCCAGGCCCCATGCCTCAGCCCAAAGCCAGCCAGCCAGGCAGACTAGGGTCAGAACTCTCACCCAGAACACAGGAGCCACAGACAGCACTGCCCGGCAGGGCCTCGCTGAGTGACAGCCCACACCCAGCACAGCTGGCCTCGGCCCCTCTACAAAGGCCCCGGCCGTCTCCCAGCCCTCAAGGCCCAGAGCCTGCGGCCTCCCAAGCACACTGAGGCCCTCCTTCTTCTAAACCCGGAGCTCTCCGAGCTGAGGCCACGCATATGGCACTCAGTTCCACGTGGAGCCGTGGTGGGTCCTCGCGGTAAGTTGTCTCTTCCATCTGTGCTGAACTTCCCCACGCGTGTGTCCTATCTTCCTCTGCATTACAGAAGCGACGGTCACCCCTCCCACAGCGTGGAATACGGAACCTCACTCAAAAACTGCCCATGAAATAAGTGCTTAAGGAAAGAAAAGACAGCTCAAACGCTCAGAGGGCTAAAGCAATCTCTGCCTCACAGGGGTGGGCCGTTCAGCTACGTACACATCGACTCTATTTAGTATTAAATAGTAAACAACACACTATATGGCAAACTTACTCAACTTAAATCTCCAGAGAGCATTTTTATCGCTAGTTTAGCCCCTTTGAATCAGCCAACACCTCCCTTTAGGAACTGTAGATTCTACATATAAAACAGAAAACAGGCAAGCACAGCTTTCAAGGTATGACAAGCGCCAGCTGCTCTGTCAAAAGGTCACCCCCCTCCAAACCGGATGTGCTGTCAGGTCAGCTGCTGTTCAGATGGAAGCATCTTTGTCATCTGCTCCGTGAGTTAAGATAATACTCGCACCGATATCCCATTTTATACCACTTCAATGGGAGGCATTCCCAGAGGCCAGGATCCTCAGGGTCCCCCACAGTAACAAAACACAATCCACACTCACACGCGGGGGAGAGGTGCTTAGGCAGCGACGTGTGACTTATTTAACCGCTCTACGTGATGAGGCAGGCGTTCAGAGCATAGGCACATGGGCCGGTGGAGTCATGAGGAGGGCAAGGGAAGGTCAGCCAAAACCCCACAGAAAAAGGGTTAAAACTGTCCACAGACCGTCCACAAAACAGGTGATACCTGGGCAACTGAAATTTGTTTGGAGCTGTCTTGCTCAAGAGAAAAAGTCCTTTCCACCGTTACAAAAGATTCAATGAGGACCCCCACACACCACACACCACACGCTGAGGGCCTCTGGGTCTGAAAGAAGACAAAACAGCAAAAAGGGTGGATGGACAAGAAGGAAAGAACATGGGAGAAGCGGTGACCAAAGAAAGACCTTAGAATTTAGAACAACGTGAGAAATGGAAATTAAATTCACCATTACTGTTATCAGCTCATAAAAATCAAGAGTTAGTCCAAGTTACAAGTAACAGTGCTAATGCTTTCCTCTGGAACACTCTATATTATGAGGATAAATCCAAAAGTAAAACTAATTCACAACACAGTATAATGATCCAGCCATGGATAACCACATTAAGACAATCCACTGAAAGTCAAATTGCATCTTCCTTTAAAATTGGGTTATGATGCAGACAAGGGGCAGCCTGCGATGTGAAATACTGAAACTGGCAAATGGTCTTGTTTCTGTGAACTGGGCCAACCATGGCCCTGGCGAGGCCAAGAGGGAGTGGCTTTCGAAGCTTATGGAACAGGTGCAATTGCAAATATGCAAAACGACCCGACTGCAGAACTGATGCTCCATGTTTTCTGTTGAAGCGAGTCACGTGGTTTCCGGTATGTAGGGAAGCACTCGCTCCACTTTTACAACAAAGTTCATGGTAAATGCAGAGCACACAAAACCAGCTTTGTTCTGGGATCTATTTGCTTCATATGACAGGAAAAGTCCTCGGGTTCCTGATGCCGGAACATCTGTCTCTACTGGGAGGAGCTACATGCTTTCTGGCTGAGCACATGGGAAACGGCACTGTCCAAAAACAATATTCAAAAGGCCCCTGTTGTAGGAAAAGACGTCACACGCGCACGTGTGTAACGACCATCTTGGATACGTGGGTTAAAAACTCGGGTGCAAACATGAATAATCAGGGAGTAGGGAGGGGACACACTTGTAGAGGTGGATGTTCTAGAATATTCTAGAGACACTATCCCAGGATGGGCACGTGTCACACAAAAATCTTCATCTGTTTTAAAAACAAGTTATTCCTGCTAACATTGACCTGGATCAAGATATTTTTATTTACTTAAAGGAAAGAAAGCTATCAGATTTATCCAATGAGATTCTCTAATCACTAGATTATCTTCACAATTCTGAATAGTCACTAAATTGCTTCTTCTCAAGGGTCTAAAAATAAAAAACAGGACAACAAAAGACAGCCACAATCCCAACCACTTTATTAAGCAGATTATGGTTATAAAAATAGAGGACCTTTTCTGAGCTACAGGTTCCCAAAATGTCCCTCACAGAATTTTGTGAGGCAGACCTTGGAGACTTCGCGGGTTCCGTTTCAGACCACCGCCATAAAGCGAGTGTCGGATAAAGTGAGTCATCTTTTTGCTGGTGGAGGGTCTTGCCTTCAATTTGCAAAAAAATGCAGCACCTATGAATTTCGATAAAACAAGGAGTGTTTGTACCAGTAATGGCTCGTAATCAAGGGAACTGTTCTATCAGGTGGGGAAACTCTACCATTTAGGGTATATGGAAGTAAATACACAAAAAAGAAAAATCACGGATACCATGAAACTTGCCATCTTTTAAAAATTGTATTTCCACCCTAGCCAGTTTGGCTCAGTGGTGCAGTGGTTCTCAACCTGTGGGTCGCGAACAATGAAAATACATCCTGCATATCAGATATTTACATTACGATTCATAACAGTAGCAAAATTACAGTTATGAAGCAGCAACAAAAATAATTTTATGGTTGGGGGTCACCACAACATGAGGAACTGTATTAAAGGGTCACGGCATTAGGAAGGTTGAGAACTACTGGAGAGCGTTGGCCTGTAGACCAAAGGGTCCCGAGTTTCGATTCCGGTCAAGCACGTACCTTGGTTGCAGGCTCCTTCCCAGCCCAGGCCACTGGTTGGAGCTCATGCAGGAGAGCAATCCATTGATGTGGTTTCCACTCGCAATCAAATGTTTCTCTCTGTCTTTCCCTGTCTCTTCCACTCTCCCTAAAAAATCAGTGGAAAAATATCCTCAGATGAGGATAAAAAATAAAAAAAAAAAAGAAAAGGGAAAATTGTATTTCCTACTTGGGATCTGCCTAACTAACTGCAGGAGTGAGGGCCTCCCCTGGGAAAGCTATCATGTGACAAGCAGGTGACAGCAGCAGCAGAAAGAGTTCCAAGGGCAAAGCCGACGACTGGGCCAGCTCTCTGAACACTTCCCTTTTTTGAGGGACAAATGTACTTTCGCTCAGGCTATAAGGCTAAAAGGTAATATCTGTCAGACATTTAATGCAACGCACGAAAATACGTAAGCGTCCTCCCCCACCATAGAGAGAACAGACTTTGTTCACAGATGTCTACCAGTGCTTGCAGCGTCTGATTCAGAGGTCCACGTTAGGCACCACGCATTCCTACAGACACCAGGCCAGTTCTCTGGGGACCAGAGACAAGCATGGTTCAGGTGCATCAGATGTGGGCCCATCCCTGCAGGAGCTGGAGAAGATCAGAACGGGCACTTCGCTTATAAAAGCACTCCACATCCACATAAAAATCGATTGCCTATGAGTGATGAGTGGCCGCTTAAAGGTGATCACCATCACCCTTGGTTAGTGTAATAGGGAAGCTTTGAGAAAGGCCACTCTTTTCTGGTAGAGATGCTGAAGAGGTTATTACTGGAAACTCATTCAGAATATTTTTCCCAGAAACAACACAACCAAGAATTAACAGCATTGTCTCTTGACCAAAACGATCGAGATTTCTGATAGAACCGTACCATATCCGGCTTCCTGATTCTAAAGGTTGCCATCCAGAAAAGTTAGCTCAAGGGGTTGCGTTTCTTATGTTTTATCTTCCAGGAGAAACACAGGAAATTTTCAAGCATTCAGAAAAAAAACGCGAGGAGCGGTACAGTGAACACCCATGGACCCACCCCGAGAGGACAGACAGATTTTAAATGCAAAGTCCTAGAGGCAGCCAGCTAAGAAAATGTGCCGCAGAAGCCTCCATCCCTCTACAACCAAGTAGAAGAAAAAGCCAGCATTTTCCTCACTGACTTGCTGCTCGAGGTAGGGCCAGATGGCTGAGGAGGGGGCTGCCACTGCTTCCCCTTTCCAGGGTACCCACAGCTGGCGCAGAGCTCCGTGGGCTGGTCTCAGAGGAGAAGCCTGGATCCCCCAATCCTTGATCAAAAGAAAACACGCCTCTCCCAAGCCCTAAGGTCGGCCAGCTCACCCAGGACACTGCACTGTGTCAGGAAACCACGGTTCTAATGCTCATGATGGCTTTCTAACCATGTGACGGTTCTAATGCTCATGATGGCTTTCTAACCATGTGAAACTCAGCCTCCTCGTCTGCACAGAGAAGAGAACATCCTTTCCTTAGAAAATACTTTCAGAGGACTAAAAAAAGATCAACAGGAAAGCTACAAGGCACCATGCAATTGTAAGGTTCATTTTACATCTCAGTCTCACGGAACGCTGGTGTTCCAAGTACCACTCCCCGCCCCACGTTTCTCAAGAATCAGTCACAGTTATCAAAACTGCCCCGTGGTCCCACTGACGCAGTCAGCCCTGTGTGTGAGCTTCCTATCCCTGGGGAGCGTTCTCCACCAGCAACCTCCACCCCCCGCCAAATGGCAGGGCCACCAAGGGGCCCCCACCCCTGCCACCCTCCGCCCACCTTCCTTCCCCAAGGCCTCGCTCTCCTATAGTCACGGGACACAGAACACTCTCTGAAAGCCCCCGTTTTGCTGACACACTTTCTAACGAGAGCGCATTCCATCCAGAACCCTACTTGTGTCAAACACTACGCAAGTCATCAAGGAAACAAACAAAATCAAGGCTGCTTCCTGCCCTGTGTCCAGGGCCAGACCGTCCTAAGAACAGGGAATTCCAAAACACCAGCAGGCACTGTACATCCCTCTCTAGCATGAGATCTAAATAATAACTCATCACCATCTACAGAGGGAGGGGAAAAGAAAAGCGCATTCTACTTCCTTTTCACGTTAATTTGTGTACAAGCAACTAAGAGGGAAAGAACGCTCCACGTCTGGACTCTGGTATCAGAGGCAAAGCAGCCCCAGGTGCTATTTCCCATTTGGCCCCGTGAACGTCAATGCTGTGGTCGGTGGAGGAAGCCCAGCCACTGCAATAAGATTATGTTCACTGGAACTGAGCAAAATGAAATAATAAGACCCACCCACCACACGTCTTACTTTTACAGCACTGATACAGCGCTGCCACAGGAACGTGTGGGCAGAGGGGACCATTACAGTGCACATTGGTAATACTAGGAACAGGTTCAACCCTGGCAAGTTGATCATTATTTTCTTGGCTTTAAATGGGCACATATTAATGACTTAAGTTTAATGGAATCGCACCCTTGCTTAAATAGATCCTTAAAGATTACTTTATATTACTAAATCTCAACAGCTTTTAAGCATCCATTGTATTTGCCCAAAAAAGAACAAAAGATGTTTCTGAAGCCTGATAATGCTCATTTAAGAATAAAGTCCAGCTCCACTTTATTACTTCATGTTACTCTTAAATTGTCAGTTATTATACACTAGAGCAGTGGTTCTCAACCTTGGCTGCACATTAGAATCACCTGGGAATCTTTTTAAAATCCTGATTTCTGGGCCTCATCCTCCAGAAATTCTGTTTTCTTTGTTACTGAGTGGTGGGCCGCCACCATCTAGTAACAAAGAGACAGAATTTCCAGAGGATGAGGCCCAGAAATCAGGATTTTAAAAAGATTCCCAGGTGATTCTAATGTGCAGCCAAGGTTGAGAACCACTGCACTAGAGGCCCAGTGCATGAGACTCATGCTGGGGAGGGGGAAAGGAGGGGCCCTCAGCACAGCCTGCGCCCTCTCGCAGTCCGGACCCCTCAGGGGATAAGCTGGCAGTCAGACATCCCTCTCGCAGTCCAGGACCCCTCGCTCCTTACCGCCCGCCTGCAGCAGAGGCAGGAGAGGCTCCAGCCACCACCACTGCTGCTGCACTAGCCAGCGGTGAGTCCAGCTTCTGGCTGAGCAGCGCTCCCCCTGTGGGAGCACACTGACCACCAGGGGGCAGCTCCTGCGTTGAGCATCTGCCTGCCCCCTGGTGGTCAGTGTGTGTCATAGCGACCGGTCGTTCCTCTGTTCAGTCGATTTGCATATTATGCTTTTATTATATAGGATAATTGAAGCCATAATTTCTACAATACCATTAAGTTCACATGGGGGCAGGCTTAAAACTCTATCTCTGGTTTTTATTTTAAAAGAAGAAGCTTATGAGAGTTGATCCCACTCACAGTCACAAACCCAAAGGTGCTTAAGGCAGAAGACTGCCAGAGGGATGGTAAGGACAAAGCCCCAGGACATCCGAGGTGTTTGGCAAGCTGGGGACAGGGCCTCTGGCCATGCTGCCAGGTCACGCCCCTGCCCCTCCCCACTTCGGCAGGAAGTAGCCTGGCCTCTCGGAACTGCTGCAGGCTCCAGTCATTCCACCTGTGGCCGCAGCCCGTATCCATGTGCAGGCGTCATCAGACATGATGAGAAGAGGTGTCAGCCTAGCCTCCCTCCACACACACTGATGCCACGTGCCACGCACGTCTAGGGGGAGATGTGTCAGAGTCACAGCTGGTGGTGTGCTGTGCTTCCTCGTCAGTCAGCAGAGAGAGGAGGGGGACTGCAGCAGAAGCTACCCAGGCATCTCCTCCAGCAACTCTCACTGGAGGGCCAAGGTGGTCTGCAGCTGAACCTAATTATTAGGACACCCTTCCCAGGTGCACCTGGACTAGAATCTGACCTAGGACATCCTTCCCCTACTTTTCTCTTGAAAAGCAAAGGAGCTAAAAAAAAAAAAAAAAAGGTGGTTGGGAGGTCGGGGGAGGGGTAACAGGCTTATTGACTCAAAAAGGCCACCAGGAAGAAACAAGTTTTATCTTTAAAAAGGCATCGCAGCTCTGAAATTATCCCAGTGCAGGGTAAGTGGCCAGGTGGCCAGGCAATTATTAAGAAGTGCAGTGAGTCCTCTCAGAAGAAGTAAAAGTGCTTCCCACACCCTGCCGGCACCTTGGGAGGACTCCTTCTCCCACTTCCTTTCTCCTAAGGCCACTCTTATAGTCACTGTAACCCCTAATCCTACGAATAAACTGGGGGGAGGGGAGCACTAGGAGTAGGAAGTACAAAGGGCTCATCCCAGCACCTGGAGGAGACTCAGAGCAGACGTGGTATTTCCCAGGCAGGCACTGTGACACTCGCTGCCTCTCTGGTCCTTGTGACAACCCAGCTGACAACTCAGGAAACTGAGGCAGGGAGGACGAGCTCCCTTACCGAGACAATGCTGTAGGTGGTGCGGCCAACAGAGCCCTGGACACACCCTCTGATGTATGAAAAGCAGGAAGACTTTGCAGCAGATCAGACCTTCAGCCCAGAGAAATCTCAATATCCTCCCACAAATCTCCCCAAATAGGAAGCAGGAAGACTCAGAGATGCGAGAAGCACAGAAGAAGGTCACCCACACGTGAAAAGTGTGTTTTGGGGCTTAAATTCCTAGTGTCATATAATCCAGCCCCTCAAACCGACGGCTCCTGAGTGAACCTGTCCTTCCTAAAGCATTTGGCTAACTAAGAGGTTTCATCTGTTCCTTTCCCGTGACAACATCAGGCTTTGCAACTGCTCTGAGATACACTTGCCATCCTTGTATCATGACTTATAAGCCACATCTGTGTCAGCATTTGGGTAATGGTAACACTGCACAACTGGCCATGCTCTATGCGTTTACTCATGAAGACCCAGAAACGTGCAGGAAGGTGAAGTCATAACAGCTTCCATTTCCATATTCATTTCAGGAAACTGACCTACAAAATCTATCTGTCGAGGAAGCGTCTCTTGATCCTTCCTCGGAGGGTGGTCAGTCAGGGGGGATCCGTGCCACCTTCCTCTCATGGGGAAGTGAATCTCAGCGTGGGGAGAAAGGGGAACGGGAAATAAAACCAGGATGCAGAGTAGATGCTCCTGTTTTCCTGAGTGTTAGAGTCAAGAAACGAGGCTCCTTGTGCACGCGAGGGAACAAGCACAGCTAATCCACAAACGCGCCTGGGAAAGTCCCCATAGTTCATTAAGGGCCTCTTCCCTCCCTAAGCTTTATTTGTTGTAAGAACTCCTGAAATATGGCAGCAAGAACACACTCTGAATCACCCCTGAGACTTTAGAATAAAGTCTCTCTGGGCAGGACTAAGTGTCCAGAAGCAAGTCAGACAGTGGAGGCCTGCCTCCTCCTCCCACGCATGGGTGGAGGCCTGAGGCTGCGCATCTGAAGTAGCCTGTATGGAAGAGGTGAGATGTTCAGGCAGTTTTTTTATTTTAAATGTTACAAATTTTCTCTAATAAATAGAAAAATCTATGACTTGACTAACTAAACAATTCAGTAAAAACATAATAATAATTGTGCGTGATTGTGGACGGGTGTGCAAGGAATCCCTGGCTCTGGTGCTGACACAACTAGCTAGATCTGCCCATGGTCTTTAATCTCTTCATTAGGCACAGAAACAGTTCCAACCTAAGAAGCAAAAGAAAAACAAGATTTAAAACCAGCAGCCCAGAAGAGAAAGACCTATTTTACCTACTATCAATCAGAGACCCTCCATTCCTCACAAGCTTGCATAGTTTTTCCCGTGTTCCATACCTACTGTGCAAAGCACGTTAGTAAAGAACTCTCTCAATTTGTAATTCACACAGCACAGAAAGTCCATGTTACTATGCAAGGGTATCAAGAGAATATTCAAAAGACAGAATTCAATAGCATTGCAAAAAACTAAATAGCAAACCCTCCCTCCCCCCCCAAAAAAAGTCTGCTTGTTGTATGTAATTTTGACTTTTACAACTCAGTATCTCAGCATTCTCCCACTCCATTTGTCTCAAAGGCTTATTAAAATGAATACTCCAGCCCGGCTGGTGTGCCTCAGTGGTTGAGCGTCAACCTATGAACCAGGAGGTCTCAGTTCGATTCCCGATCAGAGCACATGCCCGGGTTGTGGGCTCAAACCCCAGTAGGGGGTGTGCAGGAGGTAGCCAATCAATGATTCCTTCTCATCACTGATGTTTCTCTCTCTCTCTCCTTCTCCCTTCCTCTCTGAAATCAATAAAAATATATTTTTAAAAATGAATACCCCAACTGGGACCTGAAGACAGAAGGGCAGTATCCATACGCTCATTAGTGAGAAACCCCATTCCTTGTCACACTGGCTCCTGCACCCCAGCCTCTACCTGGGAACCCCAGTTTGCCTCGCCTCTCTGAGATCCCTATTTATTATCATCAGGAACAAATTGGTGCAATTACTTCTTTTGAGAGGTGACAAGTTTTTGACGTTCTTAGCAGAAAGAAAAGAGCACTGGCAACAAGAGTAGGCAACCTTTGTATGGAACACCAAAAAAATCACAAAAGAAAGATAAAGTCAGCAACCTTGAAAGTAGAGGTAGGTGTACAGAGAGAGAAACTGGAGGGCGAGGAGAGCACCAACTCAATGAAAAGTGGCCGGAAACCAATCACATCACACGAGGCGCTGTCCACGCTACAGCTGATGACACGTCCCTGATTCCCAGGATAAATACTGATGTGCAAAACTAAATCAACTCACTGCACCAAGAATCTGCTTTTTTTTTTAAGGTGCCTGAGTAATTATGAGAAGAACTAGAAATGATCTTACTAATATGACTAGGAGTTGGACTGGTGAGTCAGTCCATATACATGACATCAAAACCAGGATGATCCGATACATTCTCTTTGCAATTCAGAAGAATGCTACTACTCATCCCCTAAATCACTGCTTTTTAAAAAATCAACTCTAAAAAAAGAGACAGCCATTTGAAGAAGGCTGGGAGGAGGAAGACAAGAAGTGACTCATAGCATCCAACAGCTTGTAGCCTCAAACCATAACAAGAATATAAAACCCGTGGGCCCAGTCTAAAACAAAATAGAGCTGTTGTTACGGCTTTAACCTCATAAAGTTCAGATCTAAGCAGGAGTACAGCACTGCAAATATCCTATAAGCATTTGGAGCAGTGTTACAGATCTATGCCTTAATGTGTGTGTATGTTTACTTTCCTCGCTTCCTGGCCAAACTTGGCACCTATATTAATTCATAGAGAAAAGAACTTTCAAACGGAACGATTTCCATAGCTCTGAAAAACTCTTAGAATTCAAGTCCACCCACTTCACATCCCACACATGTCAATGCTGCCGTCTTATAAATATTTTTAATGCAGGTAACAATATTTTACATTCATCAGGCCGAGTACTCCACTTCATTCACCGCGATACCTAGGGCTACGGGTGCGATGGATGTAACAGGGTAAACACATTTTGTAACTATCCTGAGATCTGATTCCAGCTGGAGTGGCTCAAGGGCCCCCACAGCTTCTATTTCCCTCCCTCTGCTGACCCCTTCCCTTCTTCCTCACCCACTTACAACAAATTATCAATGAGACTCGGGGGGGGGGGGGATTTTTTTACACACTTGGTTTCCAGAATCAACTGTTTCCTTTCCATGAGGAGAATATACACAAAGTTTGGGTGGCATTAGAGACAGCTGGGTCTTTGCTTACTGACCTCGGAAGGTGGTCCTACGCTTTAAGCTTCCGCAGAGCTGTTAGCTCTGTAGCATCAGGGACCTCCAAAGAAAGAACAGGGGCTGGAAAGTGGGTGGGGGGACAGAATTCGAGTTTAGAGCAAAGTGTATATGTTACCTTGGGCCCAATAGCCCTGGAAATGCCACCCCCTCCATCAGGGGTGGGGAACCTTTTTTCTGCCAAGGGCCATTTGGATATTTATAACATCATTTGGATATTTATAACATCAACTTAAAATTTAGCCTGCTGTATTTGGTCAAACATCATACCAAACGATTTCTCCAGCCTCATACGCTCCCCACCCTGCCCTAAGTCCACACACCTTCCAAATGCCATCTCATGAAGACCTTAGGCTTTGGCGACAGGAATGTGCCAGCTGCTTGTGCGCTGCTCATCTGCAATTTTTTTAAAAAAATTATTGGTTCCTTGACTAGCACAAAAGGCCGACATTTCAGTTAGCATTCACCTCCTTCCTCAAGCAGATTCGTACTTACTAAGAAAATGTTCGAGTTGGACTCTATGATGGAATAAAATGAGCAGGTAAAGTAACTGGGCATATTAATCAGCCAAGCAGGCCATGAGCTGAGTAACCCCCATAAGCAGAAGGTAGGGAGTAAGTAGTTATACCAACAACTAAAGCCACAAAGGGTTTGACATGCCGTATATTTTATAAAGACGTCTCTTGTGCAAACAACAAATCTTTCGCAGGCTATATCACAAGGCAACGTCCCTAGTTCTACCAAAGAAGAGCCCAGCCACTCCTGAAAGAGGGGGGCGAGTGCCTCCTGTGGCTGCAAGTCCAGGGCACGCAGAGCCCCAGAAACGAGCATCATCCGTTCACAGAGAAACTTACTGCTCAATCTCAATCAACAAACGAGTGTTTTAAACAAGTCAAGTCTGTCTTTGAGAAGTTTTCTGTTTCCTCTCTACTTTGGTATTTCCATTTAAAGTTACTCCTTAAGCCAAATGCTTATTCACTTATTAATGAAACTACTTGGGGGCCCTCTTAAAGCCAAGAAGAAAAATGCAAGATCCCAAAAGGCAAAAGAAGGGAAGAAAGAATGATCTAGGAAAAGGGGTGTCGGCCACTCCACCTGGCATCCTGCAGCGGACCGCTCACTGGCTGGCTTCCTCCCCGTCGCACATTCAATCCCAAGTATTTGAGCAGACCCACCATCCCTGGCCCCACAACACCGACTGTAGCTGCTAGTACCCACAGGCGGGGCCGCCTGCCACAGCTCCTGTTCTCTGCTGACGAGGCTGTTCTAAGGGAAAGGCGCTGGCTTTCCCCAGTGAGGGGAGCACTGGGTCGTAACACACAGCAGAGTGAAACAAGGAGGCAACCGGCAGAGCAGGAATGTACCCTGAGTTCTGCAGGCAATGGCCCCCCAAAACAAAATAATATTAGCATCGATAGCAATACCCAGCAGACAGTGCAACCAAAGCAGGGCCACTGTCTGCAAATCCCAATAATGAGCACCATTAACCGCCCACAGGCCACGTAAGAACTTTGATAGTCCACCCTGTTTTTTCAACCGACGTGATGTGCTTAAAACAGACTTGTTTTTTCCATCCTCCTCTGTAGGAACCGAGCACTGAAAATTCCACATGTTTCCACAATATTTTCCAATATTTCCATGAAAACTAATTTAAAGAATCCTCTCCCCATGAGTCCTGATGGAACAGGAAATGTGAAAGCAATATACTTAAGTAATTCGGCGCGAAGGCTGGTTTTAACTTTTCACTGTGGAAGCGGGTATGCTGGGGCATTTTTTAAGTTCCAAAATGTAGAGAGATACAGATTTCTGATCCTTCCACTCATTGGTTTCTCCTAAGCAATACTGGAAAACAAACTGGTTCATCTCATTTAAGCCACTTATGTGCTTATAAGACCTGAAATTCCAAAGGACCTTAAAGAGCAACTCTATCAACTCAGCAGGGACAAAGCAAGACAAGGGGGTGGGGGTGGCACAGAGGGGCTGAGGCTACACCAGCCGATGCCACAAACCTCTGATTCTTTCATTCTTCAGGCCAGGCCTAGCAAGGTTTACGTAGAAAGAAAAACAATAATGTGCTTCCTGAATGCAAACACACACATCCCTTTCTCTGCCCAGACACTCAATAAGAAATTCATTAAGCCCTTTTATGAAATCTGTTCAGAGAATGGGGTTGAGCACACGTTGGTCTAAAGTGGTTTTGCCATCCTCTGGGCAGCAGGAACATATTACTCACCCTCCGAGAGCGACAGCTGGTGGCAGGTGAGTGCCATCGAGCCGGGCAGTGTGTCCCATGTACACGTTCGTAAGGGACCATGAGTGACCGCTCCCAGCATAGGAGGGGGCCGGGACGCACATTCAGAGCACTGCCCCAGATTCAGAGAGGCAAATACGCGCTTATTTCCCAGGCTGACAGGGGGAGGTGAGCAGTGCTGTGGAGTTCAGGGGCTCCCCTTTGCTAACAGAGATACCGTGATGACACTTAAAACGGACTTGTTTTTTCCATCCTCCTCTGTAGGAACTGGGCACTGAAAATTCCACGTGTTTCCACAATATTTCCCGATATTTCCATGAAAACTAATTTAAAGAATCCTCTCCCCGTGAGTCCTGATGGAAGAGATGCAGACAGAGCAGAACTGCTTGTTTGAGATGATGCATGGGTGATGGGTGCTGGGAATCATACAACAGCGGTGAGGATGACAGACTAGAGCTCTGAGGGGCTGACGAGTGAGGGAGAAAACCCATCTGAGCATCGACACAATCAAATAACTCCAGCAAAGGTTTTCTAATACAGACTTCATCCCCTCGAGCACTGTCCACAGCACACACTTTACCCACCACTGTACATCTCAACGGTGTTCCCCCTGTATGTACTCTGTATGGCCTGCCTCTGGGCCCTCTGGGGTACTAGCGACGCCCTCACATCTTCAACCAGGTGGAACAGTGTCTGCGCAGCACAGAGTCCAGGAAGCAGCCTCCTTCTGCTATGGGGCTGTTTAACATTACAGATCACTGGGATACCCTGCAGAACCCCCAGATCTGATATAGAGACATAGTCCGTGGACCACGGGAAAGGCAGCTAACACCACGCCACAGCCCCCTCCTTTATTCCCTTCTGCGCCCTGCAAGTGTTAAAAAGGAAAGCATAAAGTCAACATCGGCTCCTCCCTGCTGATGAAATTGGCACGAATGAATTTACTTTCTGGCTGCCGGCCCTCACAAAACCGTTACACACACACACACACACACACACACACACACACACACAAAGTTCACCACGCTGCACTGCTCCAAATATAAACCCGAGACAGCGGCCCCTCCCCACCCACCACCGCACGTTAGTGGCCTTCTCAGGGTGAGCCGGTGAATACTGAACAGATATTAAACATTAACATTTTGGAACTTTAGTGGGTGTTTTTTTTTTTTAGGGCATAGCAAAACCCGATCTAAACTTATGACAGTTGAGCACATGATCCCATCATTAAGAGCAAATAAGAAACCGTACATAACAGTCCATGAAATCACGGCAGCAAATCTGTCGCCAATTCCAAATCCGAGGGATGAGCGCCAGGCAGGGAACCTGGCCTGAGGTAGGAGGTTTGCGAGTCTCCCACCCTTCGCATCACAACACACACGAACAATAGTAGCGCGAGCTTCCCCGAGCCGTAGTAAAACCAGGATGGCTGGCACATCGGGGTTCAAACCCTCAAGTCCAACGACAAGTTTCGCATTAGAGCAAGGCCAGGGGACTGCAGGCCGAGCGGCGCGAGACGTCCCCAGCCTGGGCCGCGGGGGCAGCGCGCGGACGCGCACAAGGACACGGGCCCGCCAGGCCGGCTGCTCCATCCCGCGCCCCAGGCCCCGCCGCAGCGCAGCCCGGCGGCGACACGCAGTGGCCCGGGTGGGGGCCGTGACACGCACCGCGGGACCCAGCGCCCCTTGAGACCACGCGCCCGCCCGCCCGCTCCACCCCTGCAGCGGTCCTCCCGGCGACAGCGCAGGCGGGGCGCCGGCCGGCCATGTTACCTTTCTGACAGCTTCCAGTTCCCAGCTCGGCCAGCCGCCGCCCGCACCCTCCAGGCGGCGAGCGCCATGCCCCTCCAAGGATGCGG